>NW_021620574.1:949978-969667 GCF_004785775.1 Grammomys surdaster | reverse complement strand
GCGGAGAGGAGAGGAGAGGAGAGGAGAGGAGAGGAGAGGAGAGGAGAGGAGAGGAGAGGAGAGGAGAGGAGAGGAGAGGAGAGGAAGCAGCATTAAGCAGCATCAGGGAGTATTCATGAAGTAGACCTTTGTGTAATCAGTTCTGGAGAAACACTTCCCAGAATAAAGATAGCTGAAGTATGCCGGGCAGTGGTGGCACACACCTTTAATCCCAGCACTTGGGAGCAAAAGCAGGCGGATTTCTGAGTTCAAGGCCAGCCTGGTCTACAGAGTGAGTTCCAGGATAGCCAGGGCTACACAGAGAAACCCTGTCTTGAAAAAACAAAACAAAAACAAAAACAAAAAAAAAAGATGGCTGAGGTAAACGAAGCATGCACTGACAGAGCCCTAAAAAGTGTCACTTAAGAGCAAGGCATAGTGGTTCATGCCTGTAGGATCCCAGCACTGGACACAGAGCCAGGAGGATTGCCGGGGAATACAGGGACAGCCTGACTTACATACATAGGCGAGGCATGACTACATAGCAAGCCCCTGTTTCAAAACTACCAGTCAAAATCATTCCAAATATCTGCACTAAATTGATCTTTAACACCAGACATAGATATTATCTGGCTTTTTTTTTTCCTTTTTTGATGTTTATTTTGAGATAGGGTCTTACTCTGTACCCCAGACTGGCCTAAAAGCTTCTGCAATCCTCCTGCCTCAGCCTTCTAAATCCTGGGATGGTAGGTACAGATGCCACCATGCCTGGCAGTTTGTTCACATTTCTACCAAAAACTTTCTATAGATTTGAAATCTATAAAGAAAACCAAAGATTAAGCATCCATCATTTGAGAAGCTGTTTTTCTAGTAATCCTTTTAGCATTAAAAAAAAAAAATCCAACTAGAAATGTCTTTAGGGAGGCTTTCCTGAGAGACCTTTAAATGAAGACTTTCTCTGGTTAAGCCCTCTGAGCCTTGCCTTCACCCCCTGTAAAAAAAAAAAAACAAGTAAACTAGCCTTTTAGGGCTGTTGTCAAGGTAAATGAAATCACCCATGTAATAGCGTATGCCCTAACCCGATAAATAAGAATAACTTCAACAAGCTAAGTCCAGGCCATATAGCTGGTATTAAAGACATCTGTTTCTGAAAGGAGATGGAGGCTCCTACATAGAAAGAAAACAAGTTAGCATTGTTTTGGGAAAAAAAAATTTTTTTAAACACTCTCACTATGTAGCCCTGGCTGGCCTGAAGCTCACTACGTAGACAAGGTTAGCCTCCAATTAAGAGATTCATTTGCCCCTACTTCCTGAGTGCTATTTTAATATAAAGCCCACAAAAAATATTATATGAATATTTTAAAATATTCTAAGCTGTCAAGAGGTACAGGTTGGTCTGTTGTTGTCATTAAATAGATTTCTAATCCAGGACACCACTTAAATTTTGTCCCCCCAACTATGAAAGAAGCAGAGGCCACTGGTTCCCCATGACTTCTCAAAACCCGGCCAGTTCCTCCCACTTAGATGTTCCCAGAATTTGAGGGCTAGACCCCTAACCCAAGTGTCGACAGATCTCCCAAATGATCCTTAATCAAGGTCAAATCAGTGTCAAGGGGGCTGAATGCCCCCTCTAAACAGGGACCAAGCAAACTTCAATAGGATGCCTTGGCTGTCACCTCTCCCAGAGCACCGCTGTGTCTGCACTGATTAACTAGGGTTCTCTCCTACCACACACTAGTCACTGTTGGTATTAAGAAAGAAGCTCCACAGGTCTCCTCCCACAATCAACTCCAGGGCTTTCCTGGAAGATCCAAGAACAGGCCCAAAGCCCCTCAGAACACTGCATATATGCATGAAGGGCACAATGGAGTTAAATAGACTTTCAAAGGAATCTGTTATCCACAAAATAAAGAAGCACTATCAAATGTAATTACAAATTCAGCTAGCCATGGTACTACATGCCTGAAATCCTAGCATTTGTGGGGTAGAAGCCAGACTATCAGGAATTCTAGGCTAGCCTGAACTACAAAAGATCCTGTCTTAACTCTATCCTAGCCATAAAAAAATAGTTCTTGATAACACATTCCCACAGTGACCAGAAGGGAGATGACATAATGATATATATATATATATATATATATATATATATATATATGTATGTATGCCAAACTTCTTTGATAGATTTTAGGGTGGAGCCTACTGTAGCAGAATAACCGGGCACTAACCCTGTACTGTAGATAGGGATAATAAAAAAGGTTTACTCTTTCCTAAGGCATAAATTCATTAAGATATGGATTTGTCTTTACTTTATTTTTTTTTTGGTTTTTCGAGACAGGATTTCTCTGTGTAGCCCTGGCTGTCCTGGAACTCACTCTGTAGACCAGGCTGGCCTCGAACTCAGAAATCCACCTGCCTCTGCCTCCCAAGAGCTGGGATTAAAGGCGTGTGCCACCACCACCCAGCTGTCTTTACTTTTATTCCATTAAAAAGAAAAAAAAAAAAAAAACTAATACAAGGCCTGTCTCTGTAGCCCTGCTGGCCTCTCCAGTGTCGGGACCAGCAGTGTGAGAATCATACCCAGTCACTTTGTTTAACGACTCTGGACTTCTGTACCAGCACAGCAGCACTTAGCCTAATAACTTAATTGCTCCCCAAAACTCCAACAGAGGCTAACCCTTTCCTCAGCTGAAAACCACGTCCTGATCCTTAAAACACTGTGGAGTAAGTCTTGCCCTCATTTACATCATAAAGAACAAAAGTGGCTCGTAACAGTTACAGGATTGGGCTGGTGGACAGGGAAGGCCTTACCACCCAGCCTGACAGCCCGAGTCCAATCCCTGGGACCCACATGGTAGGAGAGGATAGACTCTCATAAGGCACCCTTGGTCCTCCAGATCCACACTGTGGCACACACATGTCCACATACACTCGAATGAGTAAAAATATAATTAAAAGTTTTAAGCTGTAAGATCTGTTCTACAGTTTCTCAGATGAAAAACAGACTACAAAGACTGAATCAGAACCCAAGCTCCTGATCATAAAACTAACAGTCTTTAAGTCTGAGCTGGCAAATCTCAAACCAGGTAGTGGGGGGGGGGCAGCTTTTATAATAGTTTCATAGGAAATAGAGACTATGTAGAAGGACTTCCTTGCAGAGAAACTGATATACATACATACATACATACATACATACATACATACATACATACAAACAATAGCTAAACTCTGAAGTCTAAGTAGATCTTAAAACAGAATAACTATCTCTTAAAATAACCAAATCCCAGGCTCAAGCTCAGCTCTTAGAAAAGGGCTGGGTAACTGAAGAACGTGAGTCTTCCATTCTAGACTGAGCCAGAGGTGGGAAGAGAAGTACACATCTAGCTGGGTGGTGGTGGGCACACCTTTAATCCCAGCACTACTGGGGATTAGGGGACACAGGTGGACCTCTGAGTTAGAGGCCAGCCTGGTCAACAGGACTACACAGAGAAACCCTGTCTAAGAAAGAAAGAAAGAAAGAAAGAAAGAAAGAAAGAAAGAAAGAAAGAAAGAAAGAAAGAGAAAGGAAAGAAGGAAGGAAGAAAGGAAGGAAGGAAGGAAGGAAGGAAGGAAGGAAGGAAGGAAGGAAGGAAGGAAAGAAGGAAGGAAGGATGGATCTCTCGTTACTACTGGGGACCAACAGGACAACTCTAGCCCTGGAGGAGTGTCAGAAGTGACTAAAGAGACAGAGGGGATGGGGACAGGAATTAAACCACCACTGGTATAGGCCAACCTAAACCCAGCCATGCAAAGAGCTCAGCTAGTCTCTTTATGGTTCTTAAGGTTATTTACAATACTTTTCAGTGTCACAGAGAACTTTACAAACTGAGCCTACGCAGATCACTGAAGTTCAGGATTTGAGAGACTACACCATCACTCTTGGCTGCCACAGGGATTTTATCTTCTGTTACTTCCGGCCACCCTCTAGCTGTTTTACCAGCCAGTAAGTGCAGTAACATGACTTTTCTAGGTCCTTTCCTACCTAACACACCGATTCCTGAGCCACACCTTTACTGTAAGGTGACCAATGGTAAGAGAACCTGGAGAAAGCAGGGAAAGGAGGAGAGAGCGCAGGATGAGGCAGGCTAGAGGACAGAAGTAGCCGGGTGTGTGTGTGTGTGTGTGTGTGTGTGTGTGTGTGTGCGCGTGTGCGTGCACCAGGACTAAGTCAGATGGATGCCTCCTCTGGCGGAAGGAAAGCAGAGAAAACTCAGGGGTCCAAGCCACCCAGTTCAGAATCTCCTGCTCATCCCATTTCCCCAGAGAGAGAACCTCAAAACTGTGTTTCACCTACAGCAGCTCAAAGTGGGGTCCTGAAGTCTCATGCCCAGAGAGGATAGAGACCTCCTGAGAGGATAAGTGACCACAGCACTTTCTCTATCTTCAAAGAACATGGTCTTTCTCTTTTTCAAAAGTATTTCTAAACTGGAACGAACCCCCAGCTTTTCCCGTCATTGCTGCAGCTCAGCTCAAATGAAAGAAATGTCTCCCCAAAATGGAGGACAGATGCCTAACAGAGCAGACACCATGCAGACTTCACGCAGACAGCACTGGATCCTATGGCTTCGCTACAGTCAGCTCTGGGGCAAATACCTTGGTCTTGACCTCAGGGAAGACCGTGACCCTGCCTTCCCAAGAAGCCTCGGGGGAAGATTTGTGGTTTCATTTCCTTTCCACCTTGGCTTCTTTTTTCACTTCACTGAAGATAAGTTATTTCCACCAAGGCCTGTTCCTGTTCTCACCAACTGTGGCAGTTCTCTCAAGAGTATGTGACTGCCACCTGGACTACTACAGCTGGGGGACATGCAGACCCAACAAGCCCAGCACCAGAGGCTTCTCATCACAGAGCATAAGGGGCAAGAAGCAATTTCAGGAACTCCAGTGTTTATCCTTACAGAACAGTTAGTTATTTAGATTCTTTCATGTGTGAAAAAAGATTTATAATGTGAAACTGTAGAAAAGATATTCCATAGACATGTGGATATACAATAAACCCCCAATAAAGAACAAAAGACAAAGGTAGCCAAAACACATATGACAAAACATCCAGGAAGATGTAAAGTAAAGCCAGATAGCATTTTGAATTAATCGAAGAGACGAAAGTTCTCAAAAATCTAAACCATCCAGAAGAGGCTTATAAGGAAAAGGTGACACACACTTTTAATCCCAGCACTCAGGAGGTAGAGGCGGGCAATTCTCTTGTGAGTTTGAATCTAGTTTGGTCTACATAGTGAGTTCCAGGACTGTCGGGTAATGAAGAGAGCCTGTCTCAGAATATGAATGGATGGATGGATGGATAGATGGATGGATGGAAGAAAAGAAGGCCAAGGATGCAGGTAATGAGGAGAGCACTTGTCTAGAATGAAGGAGGCTTTGGGTTAGATCTCAAGCACTGTGAAAGAGGAAGAGAGGAAATGGGAGGGAAAATGAGATACTAAGTTATTATAGTGGACAGGAAATCACTGATATAGCTTCAAGAGAAGATATAGATAGGTCTTGCGGATCAAGATAGCTCACTGGGTTATGGTGTTTGCTTCAGACTCAGATAACCCGAGTTCAATCTTGGAAGTGGGATGAGAAAACCAACTCCTGAAAATTACTCTCTGATCTCCACACATATACACTGCAGCACAACACACACAAATAAATGACTTTAAAAAAATGTATAGGTCTCAATGGCTTTGAAAAAATATTTAACCTTTGGCCCAATAATGACACTTGTAGAAATTTATCTAAGACAATAATCAGAGATGAAGACAAATATTTGTGCATAGGAAATTCATCAGGAAACAAAATAGAGTTCAAGAAAAGTACAAGATAACATCGTAACCAAATACTCTACTGTGGAGTACTATGTAACCATAAACTCATGATACTAAGAATGTTTTAAGAACTAGAAAATGGTTACAATTATAAAGAAACACTCAGCCAGGAGTAATGGTACAATAAACTGTGTAACCAACATCACAGCCTTTAATCAAAGCACACAGAAGGAAGAGACAGGCATATCTCTGTGAGTTGAAGGCCAATCTGGTCTACAGACCAAGTTCCAGGACAGCCAGGGCTACACAGAAAAACCCTGTCTCTAGAGACAAAACAAACAAAAAATGGGAAGGGGGGCTGGAGATGACTCAGCAGTTAAGAACTTTGGCTATTCTTCCAGAGGACCCAGGTTCAATTCCTACCACCCCACCCACAAGGCAGCTTACAATTGTCTGTAACTCCAGTTCCAGTTTCACACAGACATACATGCAGGCAAAGCAATGCTTATGAAATTAAAAAAAAATTAATTAATTAAAAAGGAGAAAAACTCAGTTTATGACAGTCTGAAGAGTATTATCTTAATTGTTAAAATATATTTAAGTATATCAAAATCTTACTAGGAAAAAAATTACTAGTCCATAGTACAGATGATTTTCTTCTATCTGTCAGCAATTTCCAAATGTGCTTAATTACTATATATTACTTTATAATCAAGAGGAAAAATCCCTGTTCCTCACTTGGAGGACACCTTTTTTTTGGAGGATGAAGACTTGGTTTTGAGACAGTGTCTCACTTTGTAACTGAGACAGGCCGTGAGGTTTACAATTCTATAACCTTAGCTTCACAAGAGATTACAGACATGTGCTACCATACACATTATTGTTTTTAAAAGATAAACTTGGAAATATGTATTTAAGACCTTAAAAACAATGTATAGAGCTGACAAGGCAGCTCAGCAGCAGGTAGAAGCTCCTGCCAGGCAGGCCTGACCCCCTGAGTTGGAGTCCAGAACCTGTGGTGGAAGGAGAGAACTGACTCCCAAGAGCTGTCCTCCGACCTCTACACTCAAGCCATGCATTCATGCCTGTAGTCACAGCCATGGGAATACTAACTTTTTTGAAAATAAGAAACAATGTATAACCTATAATTGATCAGGTTCAATGTAGAGTTTCTATCCTAAGAAACAATGTATAACCTATAATTGATCAGGTTCAGTGTAAAGTTTCAATCCTCAGGAAATCACACGGTGAAAAGGTGTTCACCACAGCATTGTTCATGGCTGCGGCCATGATTCTGTCCTGGTAGGACCGTGAGAACTGACGTGTGTAACCGTGTAACCAACATCAGCTCTGGGTAGGTGCTCTCTGTAAGCTAGCTGCTCCTTTGTTACCTTTTCCTTTCCCAGTTTGTCAGCTCGAATGAGCTAGTGTGTGCAGGATGAGATTCTGGTATCTGGTTTAGGATAGGGACTTTCAAGTTTTCTTCAATCTCTGCTCGGGTGGTTGTCACTAAGTCACTGCTGAATCCTTCCAGCCCCCACTCTCCTCCACTGGGTAACAACGGCACTTACCACACTGAACTGTGCCGCAGATTTAATGACAGTGGCAGTCAAAGATTCAGCAGAGTCTGCTGTGCGCTATATACTCAGTAAATGTTAACTGAAGTTTATCTCAACAGCAACTCAGCTCTGAGATCACCTGTATTCCCCCAAAGGAGCATGAGGTGGAGAAGTCTGAGGAAGGGAACAATCCTATGCTATATACCTGGTCACAGGATATGCCTGCTCTTGTCAGATGAGGGTTTCCCAAACCCCACTGTATTTATGGAGCTCCACCCCCACACTCCTCCGGAAAACACTCTGGCTGGGAAAGTTGTATCAAGGCTGAGTCAAGACCACAGACTCCCGGCTTTCTGGTACAGACCCAGGATCTGGCCCACAAAGACCTAGGCAGAGGTTGAAGAGCTTGAGGAGATTTGCTCAGAACACTGATCCCAGGAATCCTAACCCAGCCCTGTGCCTTAAACCAGGTACTCTCTCTATCGAGGTGGTGCAGATACATCACAGGCGTGCAAGCATACTGACTGTTTTTTGCTTCTTCCCAGAGGCAGCTGAAAGTCATGACTGATCCCCTCCAGGTGTGCCCAGATAGGAAGCAAGTGCTAATCTTGCGATCTTTTCTTGCTTCCCGTGGAACACCTCTTTGGAACATCCTGGACTCTCTCTGAGTCCAAGTTGGTGCCATTGAGCTGATGTCAGGCCCTCCACATTGCAGAGGCAGGATCTCCAGACAGCTCCATTGCTGCCAGCAGATCTAATCTCCCTCTTCCAAGGCAGATGAAATCCAATAAGGCTGCTAAGTCTACAACTTATCCCTCCTCACGGGCAAAGTCAGTCTTCCAGGCCATACCAACAATACACCAGAATTATTACCATCTCCTAAGAGTTCTTTGAGGGGAGAACTGAAAGCTATTTCCCCAAGCTTTCAGCTGTTAGCGTATGTTCAAATTTCTTTTTCTAAAAGCTTCACGCTGAACACATGGTCCGGCTTCCTCTCAGTAATACCTGCTACTAACCTCTCTATTCAGAGCCACTCATACCAACGTCCAAGCCCCAGAGCGAGGGAGAATCCCAGCGTCAGCTCAGAAAGTTCGTCTTTATAGACCATCCCTTTTGAAACCCCAGAAGGACTACAAAGAACCACAAGCAATGGAACACAAACCAGTCACCAAAGCTTAACATGAAACGAGGGGGAAGAAAAAAAAAAATCAGGCGGGATGGTTTGTGTATTGTTTCAATTGGGGAAAAAAAAATTGCCTAGTCAAATGGCTTATCCACATGTTCAGCCTAGGCAAATCCACTATAACTTAGCAGGATGCCTGCAGGCGGTTCTGAAATAAGTAGAATGGCATCGCTCCTTATCCCACCCCCCACCCGCAAGGGCAGCCCGCCCCTTCTCCGTTCCCCCCTTTCCTCCCCGAAACATCTGGTCTGGACGCGAGACCCACTCTCATAAGGGAGGAAAAATGCCTGATTTTGGCTGGGGACCCAACAGCTTCCGAAACCGTCCCACCAGCGAGGTCCCGGGAATGGAATTCCGGCAGCGGACCGGGAAGTCTGAGGGAAGTGGGGAGGGAGGAGTCTGGACCTCCGGCAGGTCCCGGGCTTGGGGACCCTTCCTCCCCAACCCCCGACGGGCCGCCCCGAGCTGCCGGCCGGGTCAGCCGTAGACCGGGCTGCGGGGGTGGGCGGGACCCGGCGGGGGTTGGGGGGCGGCGGGAAGGCAGCAGCGCCGGTCTCACCAGCACTAGGGCGAATCTCTCTTCCAGCTCGCACGGCTCGGGCATCGGCGTCTTGCCGGGCGGCAGCAGCAGCGGGACGGAGGGCGGCTCGCCCGGGCCGCCGTCGGTGCTCTCCAGGTTGCCCATCGCGGCGGGGCCTCCTCCGGGCCTCAGCCCTCCACCTCCTCGCCAGGGCCCTCTGCCGCTCCGACCTGGCTCCTCCCTCAGCGCCCGCTCCCCAGGCCCGATTCCTCCGCCCCTCAGGGGGCGCCTCGCAGTCCGGCGGGCGGCGGCGAAGCGCTCGACGCGCTGAAGCGCGCCTTATTCATGCAGGCCACGCCCACCGCCCACCGCCCCGCCCGCGGCTAACTGACAGCCGCGCCTCCCAATCACAGAGCCTCCCGCCCTCAGCGGCCTCGCGCCTGGCGGCGAGCGCACCCTGGCGGCCTTCGGTGAGTATCCAATCACTGTGCTTGCTACTTGATGGAGGCATAGGGAGCGGACTGCAAAGTTAACTGGGAGACATGGGAACACTAGGGAGACCACCGTCTGTGACTCACGTCTGTAATCCCAGCACTGGAGAGGCTGCGGCAGGAGGACTGCTTGATTTGAGAGCACTCTGAGCTACATAGCAAGGTTATCTCAGAAAATAAGTCAAGCAATGACACACCACCACCTTCTGAGCTTTTGTCGACTAGAGGGGGAAATATGCGCTTGAAAGTATGGTTAAAATGATTCCTGTGGAGGCTGGAGATGGCTCAGCTGTTAAGAGCACTGGCTGCCCTTCCGGAGGACCTGGGTTCAATTCTAAGCAACCACATGGCTGCTCACAACTGTCTGTAACTCCATTTCCAGAGGATCCGACACCTTCACACAGATATGTGTGATATGTAAGCAAAACACCAAAAAAAAAAAAGCACGTTTTAAAGAAGATGATGACTGTGACCTAATGTCTATTTCTAGCCTGGCTCACAGACGGTTTTATTATCCAAGGATGGTATCTCTTTTCTGTGAACCTTCCTTAATGCACCTGGAGCCTTACACAAACTTCTCCAGGTCTCAAGTTCCTGTACAATGCAAACAATAGAACATACAAACAGCATGGCGGAGAATGGAGGTTAGAATGTGGAAATGAATGGCTTGGGTTTGGTAGAAAGCGATATGTTAGGTCTTTCCTCTGCTCACAGTCCTCCAGCTCTGCTGGAACCGAAGACTGCTGGCTCACCCCTAGACTCTGCTGCTCCACGCTGTGGTAATGCCTGCTTTCTGGAGAGGTCAGGAGATTCAATCTAGGTCATCCATGCCCTTCCCTGGACTTGGCATTAGGAAGGATGGGATTCCATCCAAAAGAGACTCAGGAGGGAGATATATTTAACACAGGCATCCAGGAAGAAGGAAGGCTTCTTGCAGACAGACAGAGACAGGTGAGAGAGGCATTTAGAATAAGACCTTATCAACAAGCACAGGTTCCTTGGGCTGGTGTGGAAATAGGAAACCAACTCTGCTCTGGCTTGTCACCACTGACAAGGTGATGGACTTCTGTCATTTCTGTCCACCGTTATTCCCCTTCTTCTGGTGATAGAGCCACATTTTCTTTTAGAGAATCACTAGATCCTGTTTTCACCTCGAGTGGGCTGGACTTTACCGCTATCAAGGAGCGGACTTGACCCAGGACTGCCCAGTCTTAGAGACTGTTAGTTGACCTAAGCCAAGCTGACGGTAGGACTTGTCAGGGCTTTAAAGGAAGAGTCAGGAAAGAGGCTCTGTCCCTGGGGCTTGTGAATTGTTAAACTGTAAACCTACAGCTGTTCTTTCTCACCTTGCCATCACTAGTCAACCCCAGCCTGCCTGAGAACGAAGCCGGTACACACTGAAGAACAGCTGGGAGGGTAAAGCAGAATTCAGAGGACTGGAAACTGGTACTGACCTCCCAAGATATCACCCAAATGTTTTAGTCGTTTACTCAAGAAATGTTTTTTGAAAGGATTATTATATGTCAGACACTGTTCTGAGCGTTGACGAAACATCTGTGAGCAAGAAGAGCATAGTTGTTCATCATGAACACTCAAGTAACATGGGGCAGAAACGGGAATTTAACAGAATGCCTAACAGCATGCCTTCTTCACCCCTGTGTGGTCCCTCTTCTAATGATGACAAATCTGCTGAACTTACAGCTTCCTCTTTTCCTTCTGCACTACCCTAAACATGCACTTGCCCAACTTTAAAAAAGAAACTTTGTCTTTCTTTATATGTTTGTATCTATGTGCACAGGGATACCGGAGGAAGCCAGAAGGAGCTGTTAGATCTCATGGAGCTGGAGTTATGGGCGGTTGTGAGCCACCTGATGTGGGTGTTGGGAACTGAACTCGGGTCCTCTGGACAAGCAGAGCCTCTTAACTGCTGAGCCAGGTCTCCAGCCCCTTTCCTGATTCCTTCAACAGACACTTCCAGAGCAGAAACATAATGATAAAACTGTAGGCTCATACTGAACAAAGGTTGATAATTCAAGAGGGGAAACAAATCACTATTCATTTATCATGGATACTCAAGGACCATGTGACAGAAAGAGAAACTTGACAGGATGCCCAGCAGCCTACATCCCTGTGTGGTCTCTTAGTCACCAGCATTTTGCTTTTGGTTGCTCATGCTTGACTACCAGACTTACGTGCTCTAAGGATCTTCTGGGGCTCACCGGATGACCACATTCACTGTAGACTCCCTGCTTACTCAGAGCTATGGTTTTCCTTCTGGCATTGAAAGATCCACATATAATACTCTCCAAACCTTAATGCCTCTTCATTCCACGATTCCTATCTCACCTACCTCCAATCATTCAAATGAACCCTTTTCTTCAGTCAGAACCATCCATTTCTTCCAAACAGTAGAGAATACGGGGATAAACAGGTGTCTTTCATCCAGATGTTTATTGTTTGGAAGAAACCTAGTAGCCTCCCAAACTAGTGTTTCCAAAACAGTGTGATAACTGTTGCAATTGGAATGTATACAGAGTGCCACTGAGAAGCTGAAGACAGCTTTAGGAGAAAGGCTTTGGGGAGAAGATGGTAGGTAGGCTGGGAACGTGAGAACCATGGAGATGGAAGGAATGTTGACCAGGAAGGGGAAAGGCCTTGTGGGAGCAAAGGAAATGAACTCAGAAAGAATGTAGGAGGCCGAGCAACGGTAAAACATTTAACTAGGCCAAAGGATACAGTGTGGGGAGAGAGAACAAAAGGTGAGTTGGGTCCGGTTGAATGGTAATCTTGTACAGGACTGAAGAACTCACACTTTGTTTCCTAGATACTTCTCTGTCCAGGTTAGGATAGGTTGTGTGTTTGCAGCAAAGTCTCCCAAATGACGGAGGCTATCCTTGAACTTATGATCCACCTGCCTTAGGTTCCCAAGTGCTGGGATTATAGGAGTTTGCCACTACACCCAGTTTCTGGATAAGTTTTTTGTTTTGTTTTGTTTTGGTTTGGTTTGGTTTTTTTCGAGACAGGGTTTCTCTGTGTAGCCCTGACTGTCCTGGAACTCACTCTGTAGACCAGGTTGGCCTCGAACTCAGAGATCCGCCTGCCTCTGCCTCCCAAGTGCTAGGATTAAAGGCATGCACCACCACTGCTCAGCTTTTTCTGGACAGCTTTTAAGTATATTCTTTGGGAAGATTTCCATAAATGCATTTCGGAATCTAGAAAGGTCTAGAGAGAGAAAATGGAGGAGAATGGAGAAGAGCTGAATCAAATCAGGGCAGGGAGATGAAACGGAAGTTGAAAGCAATCATAACTAAATCAACCAGCATTGATGAACTATTTGATAAATAATGGTAAAAAAATATTTTATAGTGTTTCATATTTTTAAGTGTAAATTTATTACTTTGAATAAAAGGTGTGTGTGTGTGTGTGCACGAGCACGTGCACTTGCACACTCGAACCATGGCATGTGTTAAAGTCAGAGGGCAGCTTGCATGAGTCAATTCTCTCCTAGCCTGTGAATTCTGGATATTGAGTTCAGGTCACCAGCCTTGGCAGCACGTGCCTTTACCACTGAGCTATCTCTCTGGTGCGGGTTTTGATTTGAAATGTTGTCTATCGTCTGACTCGGTCATTATAACGTCATCAGAGGGACATATTACTATCCTAATTTTGAAGGTGGGTAAGCAGACTAAAAGGCTGTCTAGCAAGTAATTGTTTAGCCAGGAACTGACTCTGGGCTGTAGCTTCAGATTTCCATATCATTCTAATTCTCTCACAAGGTGTGATTGAATAATGAAGGCTGATGAGCCGGGCCTAGTCTAAGAATACCCAACCCTTAGGCTTGTAAGAAGACCAGAATCTATACCTTTCTCCCTCTCCCTCTCCCTCTCCCTCTCCTCCCTCTGCCTCTCCTCCCTCTCCCTCTCCCTCTCCCTCTCCCTCTCCCTCTCCCTCTCCCTCTCCCTCCCCTCCTCCCTCTGCCTCTCCCTGTCCAGTGTTTTGACACAGGGTCTCCTAGACTTGGTGTCCTAGAACTTGCTGTGGAACCACACTGGTCTCCAATTCACAGAGATCAGCCTACCTCTGCCTTAAAGGTACGCCCACTAAACCTGGCTTCTCTCTTTTGCATGTCTGTGTGGATATGTGTTCAAGAGTACAGGTGTCCACAGAGGCCTGAGGTTTCAGATCCTGTGGAGCTGGAGTTATAGGCTGCCCAGAGTAAGTGCCAGGACCAGAACTCAGGTCCATCGCAAGACATGTTTACAGTCCTAACTACCAAGCCATCTCTTTGGTCCCTCAGAGTCTCTTTTAGACCAACTGCTTGCACCTACCTACTCTTGCTTTTTTTCTCCACCCTCCACCCCATTCCTGCCTTCTACAGAATCACCCTTCACCTTGCAACTAAAAAGCCTCAATAATATACATATAACATAGTAGTATAGTTTGTATTATTCCTAACTCTCTCCATGGGTGTTTAGGAACACCCTGTCTGCAAGGTCTGGTGGTGCGTGCCTTCCATCTCAGCACTTGGGAGGCAGAGGCAGGTGGATCTCTGTGAGTGTGAGGCAGTCAGGTCTACAGAGTGAGTTCCAGGATGGCCAAGGCTACATAGTGAGACACTGTCTTGAAAGGGGCAAACAGACAAACAGAAAGATAACACTCCCTTTTGTGTGTGTGTTTTTCTTGGGAAAGTGTAGAGGGAAACATGAACACAGACGTTTCAGTTTCTTTCTTAGCCAGGTTTGGTGATAGATGCCCGTAATCCCAGGCAGAAGCAAGAAGATTGCCATGAGGTCAACCAGGTCCACATAATTAGATCAGCAAGGGCTGCATAATGAGACCCTGTCTTCAAAACAATTGTTTGTTTGTTTGCTTGTTTTTGTTTTTGAGATAGAGTTTCTCTGGGTAGCCCTTGCTGTCCTTAAACTTGCTCTGTAGTTCAAGCTGGCCTGAACTCAGAAATCTACCTACTTCTGCCTCCTAAGTGCTGGGGCTAACATCGCCTAACATCAGGACATATTTTTTAAGAAAGAATTTTTTGTTGGGTGTCTTGGCACCTGGCTTTAATCCTAGCATTTGGGAAGCAGAGACAGGTGGCTCTCTAAGGTCAAGGCCAGCCTGGTCTACAGAGTGAGTTCCAGGACAGCCAGGGCTACACAGAGAAACCCTGTCTCAAACAGCAACACAACACAAGCAAAAAGCCCTACAGGTAGAATCCTCTCTCCTCATGCTCCTCTTTCTTCTGGACATTTCTTACTTATGCATAAAAACTAGGTTTAAAGGTCACCTCTTTCATGGCTTCTTTACCAAAAATGGCTAGGGACATCCCGGTGAGTATGTAGTCTCCTGACATCTCTTTCATCATACCATGACATCATCAGGTTACATAAGGACAGGAAGATATTCCTTGTCTAGCTGTCACTCAGTGTCTACTGCAAGTTCATAGTGAGTAACTCCTGCATTCACCTTCGTTCCACAGGATGGAGGGCCTTTGTTCTTTGTCATTCTTCCCACATGTCCCACATACGACGTGACTGCCATCTTGTGTCACCCTACCAGCAGCAGAGGAAACAGAACCCTTGCAAGTGTTTTAAGGACAGAAAGAAATACACTTTAAAAATCCTTTAGAAAGTCTGGAGTAGTTCCCTTTGCCGGGTGGTGGTGGCGCACGCCTTTAATCCCAGCACTTGGGAGGCAGAGGCAGGCAGATTTCTGAGTTCGAGGCCAGCCTGGTCTACAGAGTGAGTTCCAGGACAGCCAGAGAAACCCTGTCTTGAAAAAAAAAAAAAAAGAAGTCTGGAGTAGCTCAGGTAGGCTGGAGCACCAAAAATGCTCCAGCCTTTCTGCTACAAGTTCTCTGCCAGAGAGACTGTGCCTTCTGCCAGTCAGGGATGGAAAGGCCCCCGGAGGCCTCTGCTGATGGCTTAAGAACACTGGGCTGTGGATGCAATCTAGGGATTCGCAGCTATATCAGGACACTGCTACCGCTGATTCTGATGTAACCAGTTCTCAATATTTGCAGGGCCACAGTTGTCACAGAATTGCTGCTCTATGTCTCCACAACCTTGCTTGTGAAATATTCAGAGGAGCAGGATGACATCCTTGGTGTCACTCCTGAATCTGATCCAAGTACGTGCAAGCCAGTCGGAGACTCGGTCTTAGCTTTGCAGCCCCTGTGGTGCACTAGGTAGTGGTGAGAAACGCTCACCTCCTTAGCTGGCACGCAGCTTAACTCCGAGTCCACCCTCGTTCTATTATCTGAAACTGGGTCTTTCCCTCTGCACCTACACCCTCGCCCAGTGTTCGCATTGTGGCTGTTTGGGTGTCTGGTGCTGGACTATATCTGCCCTTCGGAGCACAGTGTGTCCCATTCTGTTCTCTAGATTTGGTAAGTTATTTTAGCTATGATTCTGAATGTGCAATCTATAAAAGAATAGATTAATTTGTTGGTATCCACCAGAATTAAAAACTAGCCAAGCATGGCAGCTCCTGCCTATAATCCTAGGAGTCAGCCAAAGCTACAGAAGTGATTCTCACTTTTCAAAAAAGGAACCAAACACAAGAAGCTTCTTCTCCCTCTAGGAGCTCAACACATCAAATGTGCTAAGCATAGAATCTTTTATGGCTCATGGGTTTTTTTAATTAATTAATTAATTAATTTTATTTTATTTTTATTTTTCGAAACAGGATTTCTCTGTGTAACAGCTCTGGCTGTTTTAGAGTTTGCTCTGTAGACCAAGCTGGACTCGAAATCTCAGAGATCCGCCTGCCTCTGCCTCCCAAGTGCTAAGATTAAAGGCATGAGCTACCACTGCCCATCTTAAATCCTTACTGAGACAAGATCTCACTCTGTCTGACTGGCCTTAAACCCCTGTCACTCTGTCTGCCTCCCAGGAGGCCTGAGCCACCACACCTTACAAACTAAAGCTGCCAGAGCTATACAGAGAAACCCTGTCTCGAAAAACAAAACAAAACAAACAAACAAACACAAAACAACAGCAACAACAAAAACTGAAACTGTCTCTTTAGTTTTTATTTGTTTTGTGAGACAAAGTCTAGCCTGGGCTGGCCTGGACCTCACTCTGTAGCTGGAGCTGACCTTGAATTTATGGTGATCCTCCTGCCTCAGCCTCATGAATGCAGACATTACATTCATGAACTCATGAGCCACGTGTGACTTACTAATGCTCTTTGAAAGGTGCTGTTGAGAGAACTGAAAACAAGTGATAAGAGCTGGGAACAGGGAGCTGGAGAGATGGCTCAGGAGTTAAGAGCACTGATTGCTCTTCCAGAGGTCCTGAGTTCAATTCCCAGCAACCACATGGTGGCTCACAGCCATCTGTAATGGGATCTGATGCCCTCTTCTGGTGTGTCTGAAGACAGCGACAGTGTACTCATATACTTAAATAATTTTTTTAAAAAAGAAAAGGGTTGGGAACAGAGCTCAGTGGTAGCACACACAAGGCCCTAGCTCAGTTCCTAGTACAAAAAAAAAAAAAGAAAAGAAAAGAAAAATCGGACAAATAAGACATCTAACATCATTAATCATTATAAAAATACAAATTAAAGTCACAGTGAAAGGCAAGGCATGTAACTCAGTGGGGTTTTGAATCCCAGCACCATAAAAACCAAAGACCCATTTACTCAATTTTCAAAGAGCTAACACCACATGGCTAAAAATTGAAAGTCTGACTGTTGGTGAACATAAAGAGAGAAATTAAACTTCTTGGACCTGCTTGTGTAAAATTGCAAAATGATACTCGGGGAAAGGGGCTGGGCAGCTAAGCTTAGAAGCTAAATATATGAGGCTGGAGAGATGGCTCTGAGGTTTAAAATTAGCAGAAGTCCAGCCTTCTGTTCTCAGGATGCTCAGCAGTCTGTAACACCAGTTTCAGGAGAGTTCTGTGCCCTCTTCTGGCCTCCATGGGTACTGCACACACACAAACACATGTATGCATATATTAATTATACACACACACATATATCTAAAAGTAAAATAAGGAGGAGCTGAAGAGATGGCCCAGAGGTTAAGAGCTTTTTCTACTCTTTCAGAGGACCCAGGTTCAGTCCCTAGTACCTACATACTGTCTGTACTAGTTACTTTTCTGTTGTGGTAATAAAACACCGTGACCAAAACAGCATACAGAAGGAGTTTACTTGGGATTAAGAGTCCATGATAGCAGAGTGGAGGCGTGGTGGTTAGAAGGAAGTAGGAGCTTATGTCTCAATCCACAAACATTAAGCAGAGAGTGACATGGAATGGCACCTGGATTAAAATCTCAAAGCCCACCCCCAATGATATACCTCCTCCAGTGAGGCCACACCCCTTAAACCTGCTCAAATAGCGCCACCTACTGGGGACTAAGTATTGAAACATCTGAGTTTATGTGGACATTCTTTTTTTTTTTTTTTTTTTTTTTTTTTTTTTTTTTTTTTTTTTTTTTTGGTTTTTCGAGACAGGGTTTCTCTGTATAGCCCTGGCTGGCCTGGAACTCACTCTGTAGACCAGGCTGGCCTCGAACTCAGAAATCCGCCTGCCTCTGCCTCCCAAGTGCTGGGATTAAAGGCGTGCGCCACCACCGCCCGGCCTTTATGTGGACATTCTTATTCAAACCACCACACTGACTCAACTCCAGTTCCGAAGGATCCAAACCCCTTTTCTGGCCTCCTCAGGCACTGCACACGTGATACACAGACACACATGCAGGTGCAGCACCCATAGAAAAAAGTGAAAATAAATATCTTTAAAGGCTAAGCATACATTTTTCATATAATACGGTGATTTGTTCTTGTTCTGTTTGATATTTACCCAAAAGAAAACATATGTATACCCAAAGACTTGTAGTCGGACACAGAGGCTGACAGATCTCTCAGCCTGATTTACACAGTCAGTTTCAGGCCGGCTTCAACTTCACACCAACACTCTGGCTCAGAACAAACAAAGCAACATCAGGGGTTGGTGGGCAAATCCATCAATAGGTGAATAGATAAATATCTGACGGTAATCCATATAGTAGAATATATAAAAAGTTATGCACTATTGTACTCTAGTGTGGCCAAATCTTAAAATAGTCCCGCTAAGTCAAAGATGCCAAACCAAAAGGTGAGAACAGGCTGCATGTTTCCATTTATGTAAAAATTTTTTAAAAGTCCCATTAATCTATCGTGATAAAAGTGGACCAGTGATTGTTTGGGGTAGAGGAGGACGAAGGCAGGAGGGTTACAAAAACGGGAAAAAGAGTGGGGTATGGGGCTGTAATTATGATTTCCTGCCAAAATTCACAAAATCAAAGTTTACATGTATTTTACCATTTGTTATGTGTTCATTATGCCTAAATAAAACTATTTCTTACAGGAAAGCAGACAGAAGCTGGGCCTGGAACACGTGTTTAATCCCAGCACTTGGGAGACAGAGGCTAGCCTGGTCTACAGAGCAAGTTCCAGGACAGCCAGGGCTACACAGAGAAACCCTGCCCCCCCTCCAAAAAAAAAAGAGGGAAGCAGATATTTGGATTGGGGGGAAACTAGGCTTTGACTGTATTTACTTATGTATTTGCTAGGCATTTGTCTTCTTCCCTAAAGTGAAAACTGCTTAAGGTTTGGGACTATGCCTATTTGCACAAGGCCATGTCTAATATTTAATACAGCGTCTGGTGTACAGGAGAGATGTGGCAAATATTTGTTGAAGAAAGGAAAGAAAGAGAAAAGAGTTGGGAAGAACTCCAGTGTGGCCATGGAGAAAAGGGAGAATGTGACACTGTTAAGCAAACGCGGGAACGGGCTGAAAGAAGACACGGCAAGTGTCAGAAGCCAGAGAAAGAAGGAGTGTCACGGAGGGTTAGAGGTTAGAGAGAGCCACTGGGGTTTGGGGTTTAGCAGTTAGAAACACTGGTGACTGAAAAACAATAAAATTAAAAATAAAAACAAGTGGGCAGTGGTGGTGCATGCCTTTAATCCCAGCACTCAGGAAGTAGAGGCAGAGGCAGAAGGACATCTGAGTTCGAGGCCAGCCTGGTCTACATACGGAGTTCCAGGATAGCCAGGGCTACACAGAGAAACCTTATTTTGAAAAACAAAAACAACAACAGCAACAAAAGGAAGGCAGTTCATCATATTCTCTCTCTCTCTCTCTCTCTCTCTCTCTCTCTCTCTCTCTCTCTCT
>NW_021620574.1:880491-949968 GCF_004785775.1 Grammomys surdaster | reverse complement strand
TCTCTCTCTCTCTCTCTCTCTCTCTCTCTCTCTCTCTCTCTCTCTCTCTCTCTGTGTGTGTGTGTGTGTGTGTGTGTATGTGTGTGCATGTTTTCCCAGGGCCACTGAAAGAGCTACTTCCTCATGAGAATGACAAATCTAGATAGCTTTTTTAAAGGGAAACTCCCTAAATAGCCAAGAATGATGTTGAACTCCTGAACCTCCTGCCTTGACCTCTTAAGTGCAAGGATTACAGGCACACACCGCTATACTCAATTTATGAGGTGTGGGTATCAAATGGAGTTCTTCACACACACTAGACAAGCATTTCACCATCTGAACAAATTCCTCAGCCTAAGTTATGTGAATTATGAAGTGCTTTATTTCTGAGGTAAGAATGGTGGCACGGGCCTATAACCCCAACCATTGGGAGGGGGAGGAAGACAAACCAGGAATTCAAAGCCAGCTTCACTCCACGAGAAGTTCAAGGCCAGTTGGTGCTAGATGAGACACTGTCTGAAAAATACAGAGGGAAAGAAAGGCAGAAGGGCCAGGATTCTGATACCTCTTGCTCTCATTGTCACTGGGTAGAACGAGGTCAGTTGGTTTGAGAAGAGTCAGGAAAAAAACTACAGAGTAGCCAAAGGGTTGGAGAGATGGCTCAATAGTTAAAACCACTTGTTCTTGCAGAGGGCCTGGGTTTGAGTCCCAGCAACTGCAGAGTGGACTCAAAGTCTTCCATAATCCCAAGGGTTTCAAGGGATCCAAGATGCCCTCTTCCAACTTCCCTGGGCACCAGACAGGCTCCTTATATACAGACGAACATGCAGGCAAAACACCTGCAAAAGAAAATAAATCTTGGGCTGGAGAGATGGCTCAGTGGTTAAGAGCACTGACTGCACTTCCAGAGGTCCTGAGTTCAAATCCCAGCAACCACATGGTGGCTAACAACCATCTGTAATGAGATCTGATGCCCTCTTCTGGTGTGTCTGAAAACAGCTACAGTGTATTCATATATAATAAATAAATAAATCTTTAAAAAAAAAAAAAAAGAAAATAAATCTTAAAAAAAAAGGACAGGTCTAGGAAAAGACCGTCGGGGATCTGAGTTGTTCTCAGTCATTACAGGGGCTACAGTACCTTCCTTAGGGTTAAAATTGGACCCTCACTTTATCATTTCTATCCTGCTGCTACACTGAGGCTTCAAACTACTTGGTAATTTCTGTTTACCATGCCTAGACCCCTAACTTCAGAAATACAGAACCTGGGGCTGGAGAGATGGCTCAGGGATTTAAGGGCACTTTTGCAGAGGACTGGGGTTCACTTCCCAGCATGGCAACCCATACAACTGTCTGCGACTCCAGTTCCAGGGGGTCCATGGCCTTCCCTGACCTCTGTGGGCACCAGGAACACATTTGGCCTATATAATACATGCAGGCAAATGCTCATATTCATAAATTTAAATTTAAATTTTAGGGGCCTGGAGAGGTGGCTCAGCAGTTAAGAGCACTGGCTGCTCTTCCAGAGGTCCTGAGTTCAATTCCCAGCAACCACATGGTGGCTCAGAACCATCTGTAGTGGGATCTGATGCCCTCTTCTGGTGTGTCTGAAGACAGCGACAGTGTACTCACATACATGAAATAAATAAATAAATCTTAAAAAAATAATAATAAAATTTAAAAGAGCAGAACCTGCTACTTTCTTCTTACCCACTGCCTCCCCCATCTCTCTTCCTCTGGTACAGATAAACATAAGTACCATTTTCGAATATTATAAAGTTACATTAGCAATCCTGGGCTCAGAGAAGAGTGGCTAACGTGTGTAATGATTAACAGCCTGGCTCTACAGAGCTACGCCCAGCACTCCAACTCAGGTTCTGAGGCTGGGCAAACTACTCAAGCCTTCTCTAATCTGCTGTCTAATCATTGTTCCTGCTTTGCAGGGTGACGGCAGGGACTAAGTGTTTTACATATAAAGCATCAGGAATATATCGAATAGTGCATGCAACAGACATTAGCCAGTGTTGTAAAAGGCAAAATCTAAAAAAAAAAAAAAAAAAAAAAAGAAAAGAAAACATGAATTGGGGTTTTGCTCAGTGATAGAGGACCATGCACAGGCCATAGGTTTGAGCTCCAGCACTGTAAAAATAAATAAATAAATAACATATTTTAATTTTTAAAGATTTGTTTATGTGTGTGCTTGTTTTGCTGCATGTATGTATGTGTGCCACATACATGTCTGATATCTATGGAGGTTAAAGGAGGGCATCAGAGCCCTTGGAACTAGAGTTACAGAGGGTTGTGACCCACCATTGGGTTCTGGGAATCAACACAGGCTTATGTAAAAGCAACAAGTGCACCGTCTCTCCAGATCCACAACAAAATAAAAAAATTAATTGTCCGGTGTAGCAATCGATGCGTTCAAGAGGTAGAGTCAGGCAGATCTCTGTGAACTCAAGGCCTGCTTAGTCTCCATAGGGAGTTCCAGACCAGTCAAAGGTGGTCAAGGAAAAATTGAGATAGAGGCTCTGTCTATGCACAGGCTTGATCTTGTAGATCCAAGTGACCCTCTGCCTCAGCACCTTGAGTGGCTGGGACTGTGGCACAGAGATCCGTTCCAGACTTTAGGAGCAAATTCAAACAACCTGTAATCACAAGGTTCTAACTCTGCCCACTAATAGGAAACAGGGTCTCAAGTTAAAAAGCTTCAGAGGCTTTCCGAAGCTTTTTACTTTTGCTTTCTGTAATTCATGTCTGTGCTCTCTGGAATGATTAAAAACTCAACAGATTTCCCTCCAAATTCATTTATGTGGGAGAAGCTCACCAGATTTCTCCTGACCTCTCCTCCTGCCTGTCTCTCTTCAAGACTCCATCCTGAGTTTAGGGTGGACACTTGTTCCAGTTTACCTGTCCCAATTCTAACACTGGGTTTTCTCACTCAACACTGGACTACGTGGCAACCCCTAGCCCAGGTGAATGGATGACGAATGGTTGTGTACGTGTGGGTCTACAAGTAAACCCCAACGCTAGCCTGCGCATCTGCACACGAAGATTTCAGAGCAGTCTGGACGATAGCATTCCCTGGACACTTCTCCTATAGAGCCACAGTTTCCTTGGATCATTTCCTAAAGATGTTTTTATGAGTTCTGAAGAACAACTTCCAGGCACCTATGAGGAGTGACCTATATAAATTTAGCTTGATATTAGCAGCTAGAGTAGGAGCCGAGAAGTAGGCAACGGTATGGAAAAACAAAGAAGGAGATTTAGGATGCTTCTGAGGTTTTTGGGGTTTTTTTGTTTGTTTTATTTGTTTTTTCGAGACAGGGTTTCTCTGTGTAGTCCTGGCTGTCCTGGAACTCACTCTGTAGACCAGGCTGGCCTCGAATTCAATTTATTTTTTTTAGATTTATTTATTTATTTATTTATTTATTTATTTATTTATTTATTTAATGTATATGAGCACACTGTTGCTGTCTTCAGACACACCAGAAGAGGGCATCAGATCACATTACAGATGGGTATGAGCTGCCATGTGGTTGCTGGGAATTGAACTCAGGACCTCAAGAGCAGTCAGTGCTCTTAACCACTGAGCCATTTCTACAGCCCGAGGTTTTCTTTTTTCCTTTCTTTCTTTCTTTCCTTCCTTCCTTCCTTCCTTCCTTCCTTCCTTCCTTCCTTCCTTCTTTCTTTCTTTCTTTCTTTCTTTCTTTCTTTCTTTCTTTCTTTCGTGTGTGTGTTTGTGTGTGTGTCTGTGTACATGCCTTTATGTGCCATGTATGAGAGATGAGGTCACGGGACAGCCTGCAGAAGTCAGTTCTCCCCTTCCTCCATTTGGGTTCCAAGAACTAAGCTAGCTTGTGTTGTTCCTTGGCAAGCACCTTTACCCACTGAGCTATCTTGCTGACTCACCTTATAACTTTAAATCTCCTAAAATTACTTAAGGCTCACCAGCCAAACTGAAATATCGAGGAAAACCCCACACTGGAATCTATTACTCTGTAAATAGCCTCTGTCTCCTGAGTGCTAGGATCAAAAGTGTGTGCCACCATGCCCAGGATATTTTTAATTAACCCCAGTTAATTCCTTGTCTATGGTGGGCTGGGATCTCTTTCCTGAAGCTTTCTTAGAATCTATCATTAGTCTGTCACAGTTTGCTGCAGTTGGGGCAAGAGTATGTAAAAGAACAGTGCCTAGCATAGGTTTCCCAGGGGGAAGTCTCATGAAAGCTAGCCACCCATCCTGCCAAAGACTGGCCTTGATTTTTAGAGGTTTTGTCTGTTTCTTGCTTAGGTACATATGACTACTTCGTACCTAGCTGTATGTTCTTTGTTTCTTATCTCTAATTCTCCTGGACTCTTCATTGTAACATACCTTTCCTTTTAACCCCATTGTCTATTGTTACTCTAACACAAGTGAGAAACATAGTTTTCATTAAGGGTCCTTCTCCCTCATTTCCCACAGAAGTCAAACTCCTGCCTCAGGCACTTAGCCTTTTTCTAGCATGAGTACCTGTCTTGGTTGGGGTTTCCATTGCTGTGAAGTCCAAGTCAACTCTTATAAGGACATTTAATTGGGGCTGGCTTACAGGTTCAGAATTTGTTCATTATCATCGAGGCATGACAGGGTTCATGCAGACATGGCACAGGATGAGCTGAGAGGTCTACATCTTAATCAGAAGGCTGCTAGGAGAACACTGGCTTCCAGGCAGCTAGGAGGAGAGTCTCAAAGCTCACCCCTACGGTGACACCCTTCCTCCATTGGGGCCACACCTACTCCAACAGGGCCACACATCCTAATCAAGCCACTCCCTGGGCCAATCATATACAAACCATCATAGTAACCTAATGGCTCTGTATTTCTGGACATATTTTTTTTCCAAATGAATTTGCATTTCTATATCATGGAGTTTTTGTGTTGGGACAAGACACTTAGCTTATTGTCCCAGTGTAAAGTCCACGGTTTCTCTTTAATGTGTTGATCTTGTTAATAAGCACAGTGTTCTACCCATGCCACCTGTCCCAGCAACTTTAAATTCAGTCAGGCTTCGTTCCTTACCCCAACACCCATTTTCCGTTTCTTCCTGCTCTCTCTTGAGTAAGAGCGGCAAGCAGTGATAGAGCAGCAGTGTGGCTATCATGCGGTTTTGAAATTTTCTCCCCTCAACTTGGCCGTCACTTTTAAATTTAGCCTCATTCAAATGTTAGAATGTAGTTGTGTTCTTTGCCAGAATACAATATGAATGGCCCCTAAGACGTTCCTGTTAGAGTCTTGTTTCCTTCTTAAGTTTCAAGATCCTGACCTTCAGTGTGTACATTTCTCTTTGCATTCTGGTTTCCCAAACTCCCACCAGAAAGACCTGTTAATCTCTGTTTACAGTACTTTAAGGTTTTGCTAGAACATAGCACCCACCAAACTCTTCCATATTCCTCCCACAAAGCATCTCTGATGCTTTAAGAGGTCCGGGGCCACAGAGTCACAGCAATGGTTACATTTCTTCGTACCAATTCTCCATCTGCTACTTTTATAAGCGCTGTTAAGAGACTACCATCAAAAGCAATTTAAGAATCTTCCTTGTCAGCCGGGCAGTAGTGGCGCACGCCTTTAATCCCAGCACTTGGGAGGCAGAGGCAGGCAGATTTCTGAGTTCGAGGCCAGCCTGGTTTACAGAGTGAGTTCCAGGCCAGCCTGGGCTACACAGAGAAACCCTGTCTTGAAAAACCAAAAAAAAAAAAAAAAAAAAAGAAAGAAAGAAAGAATCTTCCTTGTCTCAGAGCATCCTGATGGGTATTGTGGAGTGGCCACCAGAGAAGACTTTTCAGACATGGATTGAAGGCAATAGGAAGTCTTTATTAGCCAGCTGGCGACCACATTGGGTGTTTGGGATCCCAGAGTAGCACTGAGTCTTTCTTAGGATGAGCTTTTAAGCACAAAAAGAATATGTCCTGGGTTGGCATAACTTAGTTAATGACAGTTAGCCAGAAGCAGAACTACAGAGGTCAAAAAGCAAGGTACTGTGGACTTTGATGGATTCGGCCTTTGTTTTTGTTTTGGCAGGTGGTGCTGTCTGCGGGCTGATTATTGCCTGAATGATACTTTCATCATGGAGTCAGTTGTGCTAAGGTCTAGAGCCCTTTTACAAT
This sequence comes from Grammomys surdaster, assembly GCF_004785775.1. Taxonomy (NCBI): domain Eukaryota; kingdom Metazoa; phylum Chordata; class Mammalia; order Rodentia; family Muridae; genus Grammomys; species Grammomys surdaster. The sequence continues at coordinate 943,850 of NW_021620574.1, read as the reverse complement.
GAGGAAGGCATAGTGGCCTGGTGGCTTCACGGGGTGGAAGTATGTGGCTAAGACTCCTTACTTCCTTATAGCATAAGGGAGTAAGGACTCAGAGGCAGAGGGAGAGACAGGAGAAGGAGAACTAGAAGTGGGGTCTAGTTACCACACCCACGACCCACTTTCCAGGAAACCACTTCCTTTATATAGGCTCCACTTCCTAAAAGTTCTATAGCTTCCTAAAACAGCACTACCAGCTTAGGACCAAGTGTTTAAACGTGTGAACCTTTGGGGAACATTTTTCAGTAAAACCATAGCACTTTCCTCTAAGTGTAAATAATAGTTATAATATGGCCTATCAATTGATCTTTCAATAGTCTTAGTGCTTTTTGTGATACTATGGCAAAATACTCAAGGACAGAGTATTTTGCTTTAAAGTATATAATATATACTTTATAGTATAAAGTTTTTAAAGTATATATTTATAAGGAAAAGATGTTTACTTAGTGTAGTTATTCACATCTGGTGATGGTTTTCTATAGAAGCATTGTTCATAATAGTCAGGAAGTAGAAAAAATCCAAAGGTTAGTCAACCTATTTTTTTTTTAAAGATTTATTTATTTTATTGTATGTGAGTACACTGTCGCTGTCTTCAGACACACCAGCAGAGGGCATCAGATCCCATTACAGATGGTTGTGAGCCACCATGTGGTTGCTGGGATTTGAACTCAGGACCTCTGGAAGATCAGACGATGTTCTTAACCGCTGAGCCATCTCTCCAGCCCTGGTTGGTCAACCTTTAATTCTAGCAAAACAAAACAAAACAAAAACATGCAAATACATAGATCAGTGATTTTCGGTATACTGTTATACTGGCTAGTTTTAAATCAGTCTGACACAAGCTATAGTCATTTTGGAAGAGGGGACCCCTTTTCTCAAAATGCTTCTGCTATATTGATCTATGGGCAAGCCTGTGATGCATTTTCTTTTTTTTTTTTTCTTTTTTTTTTTTTTTTTTGGTTTTTCCAGACAGGGTTTTTCTGTGGAGCCCTGGCTGTCCTGGAACTCACACTCTGTAGACCATGCTGGCCTCGAACTCAGAAATCCGCCTGCCTCTGCCTCCCAAGTGCTGGGATTAAAGGCGTGCGCTACCACCGCCCGACGATGCATTTTTTTGATTGATGATTGATTTAAAAGGGCCCAGCTCAGCCGGGCGGTGGTGGCACATGCCTTTAAGACTTTAATCCCAGTACTTGGAAGGCAGAGGCAGGAGGATTTCTGAATTCGAGGCCAGCCTGGTCTACAGAGTGAGTTCCAGGACAGCCAGGGCTATACAAAGAAACCCTGTCTCGAAAAACAAAAAACAAAAAACAAAACAAAAAAAGGGCCCAGCTCACGACCCTGCCTGCTTGCTCCCTGCAGATCAGAACATAAAGCTCTCAACTACTCCTCCGTTGCCTGCCTGCTTCCCACCGTGACCTTCTAGAACTGTAACCAAGCCCCTCTGTTAAAGGCTTTCTTTTACAAGAGTTGACTTGGTCACAGTGTCTCTTTACAGCCATAGAACAGTGACTTGTTACAGGGTATCTATCTGCTTATACTGCGAACCCTGAGATTTTATACTGGAAAAAAACCTGTCTCTAGTGTGGCGTGGCTCAGCCTTAGCACACACCTTTAGTCCAAGATCTTTCTGTTTATCATAAACCAGATTGCATAACCCATAAACCAGACTGAAAAACATCAACCATAGGTCAAGAGGCAGAGAAAGCAACCAGTTGACAGGTGATGAACATAGGAAAAACCCATAGGGAGTGAGAGGAATCAGGAGGATGGTTAGACCAACAGGAAGTAGAAAGAAGGGACATTCAGCTGGAAGGGAACGGGGATTTTCCTTCTGGGACTTGAGGAGGAGGGTCAGCTGGGTGCTTTCTCTGCTTCTCTGAGCTAGCAGGTTTTCACCACAGCATCTGGCTCTTGTGTTTTCTTTTGATAAAAATCTAATGTTTGGGATTTTGTTTGAAAAACAACAGTGACTAAAACTAAGCTAACCCGAAACTTGCAAGGTTTGAAATTACTGTTACATTTGGCCAACATCCATTTTCGTGGCTAAGTCATGTTTCATCGTATGGCTCTACCAAAGTTTGTCTGTCTACTCATTTGTTCTGTTTGTGTGTTTTTTTTTTTAAGACAGTTTTTTTCCTGTAGCTCTGGCTGTCCTGGAACTCATTTTGTACACCAGGCTGGCCTTGAACTCAGAGATCCACCTGCCTCTGCCTTATATGTACTGGGACTAAAGACCTATGCCATCATGCCTGGCCTGAAATGTGTATTTTTGAAAAGTGTATTGATTTGTTCCATCTCAGTGTTTGAAATTAGTACTTTGGAGCAGGTCTCAAGAGCAACCTGGAGTGGAGTTGGTGTGTGTCGGAAATCCCAGCAGTCAGAAAGTGAGGGTAAATAGGTTGAGTTCAAAGCTAATGAGTTGCTTGAATTTGTGGCTAGCCCGAGCTATGTAGATTTAGAAAAATCAGTTTTGTTAAGGTTTTTTTTTTGTCTAATTTTAAATATTTGTGTTCATTTTGATTAGTTTTTCCCAATAGGGAACATCCTGCTGTGTAATTAGTGTGAGCCAAGAACCGGCGATGGTCCTCATGCCTCTTAACTTTGCAATACTAGCGTTACAGAAGTAATCTTATAATTTAAGCTTTATGTGCATTGGTGTTCTGCCTGCATGTGTGTGTAGTTTGCCCTTTCCTATTTTGTGGGTCCTTCTTTCTTCCATCCTTCTCCTCCTTCACGATCCCCTCACACTAGTAAGAGGAAAACAGATGGAGACGAAAGGGAGAAGATTCCTGAATAAAATCAGGGGTTGGAAAGGAGGCCACGTTATCGTTAGACTACTTCCTATTGACTGGGGGCGGTCATGTTTCTGGGGTCCAAGTTTGACCTTCACTGTCAAGATACCTAATTTCTTCTTCTCATTTCTTCTTTGGTGACAACTACTTACTTAACAAACCCCAACCAACAACCCATCCCACCTTTCAGGGCCCCAGCATTTTTTAAAAGCTTTATTATTTTATTATTTTATGTATTCACCATTGCTCTCTTCAGACGCACCAGAAGTGGGCATCAGACCCCATTGCAGATGGTTGTGAGCTACCATGTGGTTGCTGGGAATTGAACTCAGGACCTCTGGAAGAGCAGTCAGTGCTCTTAACCGCTGAGCCATCTCTCCAGCCCAAGGGCCCTAGCAGTTTTATATCTTCTGAAAAGTTCTCAGAATTCCAAATGTCACGAAATTGTAAAAACTATCTGCAGCTGGCAAAATCATGCCTCCTGTCAGAGCATGAGGCAAATCATAGTCAGCTGCTGTCGACAAACTGAAGCAGCCCCATATACCACACCTGGGACTAAAATAAAAACACATTCTTATATTTCTGTGTTTTTTAAAGAAACTGAAATTCCAAGATTATCACAACATGTCTGTCTGTGTGAGGGATGTTGGATCCCCTGGAATTGGAGTTACACAGTTGTGAGCTATTAAGCAGGTGCTGGGAACTAAACCCAGGACCTCTGGAAGAGCAACCGGTGCTTTTCAACTACTGAACCATCTCTTCAGCCCCTTTTTCCTTTTGGTTTCATTTCATTTTCCTTTAAACTCTTGCTTTTTTTTTTTTCCTGGACAGGGTTTCATCATACAGACCAAGTGGACTTCATATTCAGAGATCTGCCTCCCTCTCTCTTTTGAATGCTGGGTTTAAAAGCCTATGCCATCATACCTCGCAGATTTTTAATTGTTAATTCTAATTTACATAACTAATTTACATCTGGCAGGGAATATACTGATGAACAAGGATGTCCTTAGTTCACGCTGTCCAGAAACTTCAGATCCTCCTGCCTCCATCTCCAGAATGCTAGCTTGCTTGCTTCCCCCACATGTCCTTCTCCTCCTCCTCCTCCTCCCCCTCCCCCCCCCCCCCTCCTCCTCCTCCTCCTTCCTCCTCCTTCCTCCTCCTTATTCCTCCCTCCTTCTCTATCTCTCTCTTTCTCCGGTCCACCCTCCACCCCCACCCGCTACCCCTGTTTCTCCGTGGTCCTGGAACTCTGTAGACCAGGCTGGTCTCAGACCAGAGATCTATCTGCCTCTCCCTCCTGAGTGCGTAGGTAAAATGGCCCAGACCATGGTCAGTCTAAGGGCTTCACTGGAAGCAGAGCTGAGAGGCTCCACCTTTATTCTACACATTCCTCACGCTGCCTCTCTCTGGAGTCCTCCAGGGCCCTGTTTCAGCATGTAGCCCTCAACCACCCAGGCCCCAGCTGGAACCCGTTCTATACTTGTGATTTCAGACAGTACTAATGAGTTGTGAAATCGATGTTTTAAAGCGTAGGCCGCAAAAATGAAAATAAAATAAGGCTCCTGTTGGTTTTTTTTTTCTTTCTTTCTTTTTAAATTAGCTTCACAGCGCCTTACTAGTTCTTGCACTGGTTGTGCAAGGGAACACGCCCTAGAGGGGGGAGGCAGGGAACCACCTGCTCTTTGACCGCCCTTGGCCAGGTCTCTAAAGAGGTGGTTAGGATTGCAAGACCAGGTCTTTGCTGCCCTGTTACACCTGACTTACAGAGCCTTTGGTAAGTATAAAGAATCACCCACTTCCATGTAGGTGGTGTGGTCTTTGTAGCCAGTTTGCTTGGGGCTCCAGGGCTACCGGGTGGCCTCAAATCCTCCAGGCTAGGATCCCTGGGTCCCTATAGAATGGCTGAACCTTCAAAGGTGCTCTGAAGCTTAAGATCCATTATAGTCAACGTTAAAAGGTCTCGAGGAAGCTGGGCGTCGGTGGCGTCTGTGTTTAATCCCAGCACTTGGGAGGCTGGTCTACAGACAGTTCCAGGCCAGCCAGGACAGAGAAACCCCGTCTCGCAAAACAAAACAAAAGATTCCAGGGAGGGTTGCCTCGCTTTCCTTCTTTACCATTCCACGAGCAGCCTAAAACCAGAAATCTTGGGACATTTTAGTGCCGTGGGTGGTCTCATAAGACCGCGGTCTAAGCCTGACACGCCCCACTTCACTTTTCCTATTCCATGGGTCACCAGACCGACGTCCATCCTTCCTATGGGGGAAGAAGGCGGAGGCCTATTGCTAAGGTGCCGGTTGGTGGCCACAGTCTTGATTGACAAGAGTATTAGCCGATGACTCTGACGAAAGCGGCTGCTGTTTATGAACGTGCAGCCAACAGACAGACGGCAGTGCAGCCGGGGACCAATGAAAACTTTCAGGGGCGGGTCTGAGGGCGGGGCTTCCCAGGGGCGGATGTGGGTAGACTTCCAGCGCCAACCCCCGGAGACGCAGAGCACATCCGGTTTTAGCAGAGCGGGGAAGCTCCGGAGAGGTGGGCTAAGAAGGTACGTGCGAAACTAGGATCGGATAAACCCGGAGTGAGGGATAGGGAGGGAGCGAGAGCAGGGGTGGGTAGTAGCTTCCGTTTTCGGGCAGAGCAGCTCCTTAGGGAACCCGGCCTGCTCTGCGTCGAGCTCGAAGGAAAGCTGGGCGGGGAGGGACGCGGAGGAACTAGTGCCGCGCATGCGCAGCAGCGCCGGCGGGGGCGAGTCTGCGGGGTCTCCCGGGCAGTTGGGCCTGTCTCTGTGGTGAAGGCCTCTTAGCGACACTCGCTTGGGTCCCTTTCCCTTCAGCCGAGTTCAGAGCTTGAATTCGAGACAGGTCCCTTACTCCTGACTTTGAGGTAAACGAAAGAGAAAGCTGTGTCGTTGTGGTCACTCCGCCCCACCCAGCGATCGCTGCTGCTCCGCTGCTCCTTCTTGGGTTCCTCTGCCCCGTCTGGGTGAGCCGTCGGGGTTGAGGACTTGAGGCAGGCCTGGTTAGGCAGACTGCCCTGTCACGGCGGGCCAGGTGATGTCACACTTCACTATGACACGCGAGATTCCTTAGTTACTTAGAAGCCAACGGTAGAGGCAGAGGTGAGAAGCCCTGGGCTTGGCTGGGCTCCCCAGCCCCACGGAGCAGCCCCACTCTGATCTGATTGGTTACCTCTGGACAGGTGAGGTGGCCTTGATTGCTTGGTCCTGAACCCTGGGTGAGTCCCAAAGTCTGCCCCGGAAGGGCGGCGATGTTTTCCTTGGACTGACTTCCTAAAGCCTCTGATAAGTAGGCTTTGGCCTGCCTGTCTTCGTTTCTTTCTTTTCTTTTTAAAACAACAACAAAAAAAACCAAGTTCTTTGGTGCCAGGGCAGGTTGCTTTGCCTGTCCAATCAGGCTTCTGTTGGCCAAACAACAAAACCACTTTGAACTTGAGACTCTCCAGTTACACAAACTACCTGTGAATGTGTAACACTTTAGACTAGCTGACTGCTTGAAACGCGAACAAGAATTTTAAGGCCGAAGGTCAACGGCAGACTTTGTAGTTATTTATTAATATTGGTATGTAGTTTATCTTGCGGCTGTATGGGTAGGGTGGCTCAGGAGGTCTGGGTCAAAAAAGCATAATCACGTTTTCATGGCTTCTGTGAACACACTTTAAGTCTGCAATTGCTAAATTTATTTTCTTTGGTGTTTCTTTATTGTCTAAATTGTTTTGGGGCTTTAACTGAACAAGCGGACATTTAGATTTCCCTCCATTTTCTTCTAGTAGGGAATGGCTGGAGTCCTTGAGAGACTCGGCCTGTCACTGGGATCCACAGTTTCCCTCTTCCGTTATTCATCATGGGGAAATCAGGTTCTGTACCCGGGCCCTGCTCTCCCTGTCTATCTGAAGTCCTGCTTTCCTAACGACTAGGAAAAGGCGTCATTAATATTCGGATATTTAGCATTTCCAGTTTTTCCTTGTTACAGATAAAGTTCATGGTCTTGGTAGAAATGCTAAAAAAATACATTGTGGGGGGAACCGACATCTGTTCTGGGGAGTTAAGGAACTGCCTTGTTGAAAGCGTGTTTTTCTGTGTGGGTGAAGTGGCACTGCACCAGAGAGGTCAGGAGACCTGAAGCTGGTTCTGACTCCCCTGCTTCCACTTTCTGATGTTGGTCAGATCAGTACTAATGTCGGGTTAGCACCCTGCATGCTGTGAAGTCATCCATGTGTTTCTTCTTCTTTTTTTTTTTTCTTTTTTTAAAGACAGGGTTTCTCTGTATATTTTTGTTTTTTTTTTGAGACAGTGTTTCTCTGTATAGCCATGGCTGTCCTGGAACTCAGTCTGTAGACCAGGCTGGCCTCGAACTCAGAAATCCACCTGCCTCTACCTCCCAAGTGCTGGGATTAAAGGCCTGCGCCACCACTGTCCGGCAGTCCATGTGTTTCTTATTGAGAGTCAGTAGAACTGGTATTAATCATGTGTTATGTTATAGTTGAAGAGGGAAGTGAGATTAAGTAAAACTATTTTCTCACGGTTATGTGGTAGAAAAGGCAGGATTTGAAATTCCAGATCTGTTTCTATTACCACTATCACACAGCCGTTAAGAAAAAGAAAAACCTTTATTGTGTGCCTCTTGGACTTAATGTGAAGCTAATGTTGTTATATCTTGGTGTATGCATTTAACATCTAAACTAGCAAGTCAAACACTTTACACATTTAATTAAACACTAGGCCATGAATTATTGCCTGCCCCCTTTCTGCTTTGTCAATTCAGCTGTCTTGAGCACTGTCCCTGCACATCCAGAAGGGGTCACATTGATCCTTGTTATCACTGGAGATAATGCACTGACTTGAAGAGTTTCATTTTATTTCATAAACTACCCAAGGGCATTGGTCTCCCTCGAGGAACCAGCCACTCAGGATGTTCTCCCTTCTACGTGTTGGTCCTTTGATTTGGCTGTAGGCTCTGGTACAGATGCCTTCTAGTTCATCCTCTTTTGTTTCCAGAGACTTTCTAACCAGATTTCATAGTAGTACACACTTCCTGAATACAGTATTCAAGACTAGAGAGAAAGGATTGCATCTGAGTAGGATCTACTGGGCTAGCTGAGGAAGGGTGACTTGAAGTTTTGGGGCTTGGGGCTTGGCTCAATGATTAAGAGCACTGCTGTTCTTCCAGTTCTCTTCCCATATGGCAGCTCATAACTGTTCCGCGGGATCTGGCTCCCTGGTTCAGATGCAGGGCAAACACCAATACACTTAACAGTAAATAAGTCTTGAGGTTGCAGGTCGCTCTTGTTCCTGATTTATGCGTGTTCTTTTTAGTGCGGCGAATAAACAGTGGGAGGGACTGTTGGTTTCTAATGGAAGATTGTGTATTTAAACATTGAAACCTTTTTATGCTTTACTTCTGCCAAAGAGTTGCAGTTTCAGAGAAGGAAATTCAGTAGTTGGTTCAAAATAATAAATTTGAGCCAGGCGAAGTGGTGCCTACCTCTTTGATCCCAGAACTCTGGAGGCAGAGGCAGTCCGATCTTCATGAGTTCAAGGCCAGCCTGCTCTATGAGTTATAGGATGGCCAGGGCTATATAGAGAGACCCTGTCTCAAAAAAATTGCAAATAGGCATTTCTTCAGTAATGATGGTCTTGGTTCTGAGGCAACCCTCTCCAGAGATGAATACAGTGATAGCTTAACCCCGGAATTTTTTTTTTTGTTTGTTTGTTTTTGTTTTTTGAGACAGGGTTTCTCTGTGTAGCCCTGGCTGTCCTGGAACTCACTCTGTAGATCAGGTTGGCCTCGAACTCAGAAATCCGCCTGCCTCTGCCTCCCAAGTGCTGGGGCTAAAGGCGTGCGCCACCACTGCCCGGCATAACCTGGGAATTTTTTATTCAGGTAAGAGCTCTAGGACTTCAGGTCTCCTTGGGACAGCAGCTTTCAACCTGGGGTTGAACGGCCCTTTCATCAGGGTCGAAAAGCAGATATTCTACATATCAGACATTTATGATTCAAAACATTAACAAAATTATAGTTATGAACTAGCAACAAAAATAATTTTGTGACTGGCAGTCACCACAGCCTGAGGAAGTATGTTAGAGGGTCAGAGCATTAGGAGAGTTGAGAACCACTGTCTTACGATGTAGGCCCAGCCTTAGTTGAAACAGGATACTTTGGATTGCCTTGAAATTGAGTGACTACTTCCTAGGGTAGCAAGAAAAACATCAAGCTAATATTGCACTTTAACAAACTCCACCATGGCCGCTTATCACTTAGTAGTTATTGGGCTGTCTCAGAGCACTTAGCACCCTCTGGGGCAAGAGGGGCAGTGTGAGTGTGATAGAGGGAAAGTATGCCATTTAAACAAAGGGCGTTCTAACCAGAAGTGAGCTTTATCACGTTCCTCCAGCGTGTTTTCTCACACTTCCTCCTTATCTGATTGACATCTCGTCCTCCTGTCTGCTAAGCCTTCATGATTAGTTACAGTTTGTGTTCAGTGTGGGCAGGGCCTTTTGCATGCTTTTAAGCACTCTCTCACAGAGCTTCTCTCCAGTGCTGCAGGTTTTGTGTGTGCATGTACACACTTGGAAGGCATGACCATTATTAGATAATAATCTTTTGTTTTAAGACAAGGGTAAGAAGGGCACCTGGAACGGAAACAAGGGATTTAACAAGACTGGATAGGCTTTATCCCCGAGCAAAAGGAGGTCACAGAAATACCTGGCTCTTCCATGGTGCAGCTATGCAGTAAACTTGGAAGTTTTTGGGGTGTGTGTGTGTTTGAGTGTGTTTGAGTGTGTTTGAGCACTGGTGGTTGAATGTAGGGCGGGCCTTGATGAAATTGGGCAAGTGCTCTGTCACTAAGCCATGCCCTCAGGCTGGGGGTGGTTTTGTTTTTAGTAAGTCTCAACTGTGAAACACCGGATGTTGTTGAATGTCCTGTCCTCTTCAGCCTTCCAGAATGGCAGGATTAATGTTTCTCCCGCTTTTGCTTTTTGTTGTATAATCTGGGATGGCTTTGGCAGGAGGCTGGCCCTGTTAGCCACAGTTCTGGTGACACTTCAGGGAAGCTTTAGCAGTATGTATGACAGAGTTTGATGGATTCTGTTCGTTCTGTTCCTGCTGCCTTAAAGATAGTGGCATAGAGCTGAGCGGTGGTGCGCACTCCTTTGATCCAGCACTGGGAGGCAGAGGCAGGGGGATGTCTTGAGATCCAGGACACTCAGGGTCACACAGAGAAGCTCTGTGTCTCTTTGTCTTGAAAAGACAAACAAAACAAAAAACAAAACAAAAAGATAAGGCATAAAATGAAGCATATAGTCAAAGGGTTTGGGTTGTAATTAAGACACTTGAGCCTGCCTGCCTTCTTTCTTCCTTTCTTCTTTCTTTCTTTCTTTCTTTCTTTCTTTCTTTCTTTCTTTCTTTCTTTCTTTCTTTTTTAATACATGCAGTATAAGCAAATTCCCCATGACCCCAGGAGGCACTGCCATTTAATTTTGTGTAAATAATCTCATGCTATTTCAAGACTTTAGTTTTTCTAGAACTCAGGTTCTGTTTATGGACTTCTGTATGAGTTAGAGTTTATGATGAGATAAGTCAGTGATTTTCTTTTTTAAGACGAAGCTTCACTATTTAGCCCAGGTTGCCCCCAAAGTTACATTTATCCTGGCTTTGTTTCCAAAGTGCTGATATTCCAGAGCTGTGCCACCATACCTGAGTTGTTGGATTTTTTTTTTAATAGTCTTAGTTGTGTGTCAGAAATATTATAGTGAATTTTGGGGCAGTTTTGACCACATACACTGGGATAGTAATTATTTTTGTAGTATCTGGGATTGAACCTAGGGCTTCACTTGTGCTAGGCAGGTGAGATGTATTCTAGTCCAGTATTTTTTTTAAGTGCGTAGGTCAGAGCCTGGGATGGCAGCATGCACCTTGAAGGCAAAAGCAGTTGAATTTCTTCTGTAAGTACCAGGCCAGCCAGGGCTGCATAGTGAGAATCTGTCTCAAGAATAGAAACAGAACCTTGAGGGAGCATTTTATCTCTGTTTATACTTTTATTCTTGATAATTTGGAACAACATTTCCTTCTGAGGCCTGCTTTCCCTCATTTTACCATTTCCAAAATGAAATATATGTACACTAGGTGTATACATTACTACTTTAAAAAAGCTTAGAAGTTTTATTACTGTGTCTGTACGTGCTGCGAGTGACCATGGCTGTATGCATGACCCAGCATGTATGTGGAGGCTTGAGGAGGACTTTTCAGAGTCAGCACTCTTCATTCACTGTGGGACCTGGGGGTGAAACCTAATCCTCGGGCTACAGAGCCAGTGTTTTTACCCGTGAGCCATCTCTCAGACCTTGATTGCTCTCCTACCCCTCTGTAACAGTATTAAACTTGCTGTAAACATATTTCACTTAAATTTTGACATAGGTTGGGTGTTGTGGTATATGCCTTTAATCCCAGCACTCAGTAGGCCCAGGCAGGCAGGTGGATCTCTGAGTTTGAGGTTAGCCTGGTCCACAAAGCAAGTTCTAGGACAGCTGGGGACACAGAGAGAAACCCTGTTGTTTAAGAAATAGGTAGTGAAACCAAACCGTGGAAATTTTACCCTGGTGTGACAGATGGAATCCTAGCACTTGGGATACTTGGGATGAAAGGGCTGGCTGCGTTGTGAGACTGCGTTTCCCATCGATGCCTGAGGAGGGAGGACGGTGTGTGTGGCTTAAGTAAAGCTGAGTACTTGGTGTCCTCATCCTTACCCACAGGCTTCTTCGTGCCCCCTCCCCCCGTTTTCTTAGAGTGTGTGAGTGTTTTGTATGCAAATATGTCTGTGCAGTGCATGTGTACCTGGTACCCTCAGGGTTTAGCAGAGGGCATAGCATCCCCTGGAACTGGGCTTACAGCTGTAGACCGACATGTGTGTGCTCTCGTGGTCCTGGGAAAGAGTAGCCAGTGCTTTTAACTGCTGAGCCCCCTCTCCAGCTCCCCCATCATTTTTTTTTTTTTTTAAATCAACTGAAAGCCCCAGAAAGAGGCAGGCAGTACCTTCTGGAACATGTCAAAGAGCAAACTGGGAAAGAAGAGTTCTTTGTGCTCTCTGTCAGTTTCCCCTCAGAGGGGTCTGATTACATGAGTATTGCCCCTTTCTGACTAACAATCCCCTGGGTATTTTAGGGCCCCTCCCCTGTTGATGCTTGAAATTGGAAGCAAGATGTATGTTAGCTCTCGGACTGTGAGAGCTGAGAAACTTGACTGTAGGTTGCAGGTTCTCCCTGGGGATGTCATTAGGAGGGTTAATGGAAGCCTTACAGACACTTTCCAGTCGCTGGATTGTCCCGTCCTGTAAGTGTGCTCTCTGGGGAGTGAACTCATCGTGGTTGTGGAAGACTGCTTGGCCTTGCAACAGCCTGCAATAGTTGCACCATCTGGATCAAGAGGGCGCAGGGGCTGGTGACTCAGAGAGTAGAGCAGCAGCCGTAGTGGGTTTGCAGCTTCTCCAGATCTGTTCTTAGAGCCTAAATACTAAGACTCAAGGTAAGCAGGGCTGTGATGCGAAAGCCAGCCAGGAACCTTTGTGATCGTTTCCTTGGAGGGGAGAGAGCCTGGGGTGGTGACTTACAGAACTGTAAGAATGCGTCTTTCTACTGCTCTGCGATTCCTCAGAGGTTGTTTGTAACTTAGATTGCAGGTTAATGGTTCTTCCCCTTCCCCTGCCCCCTTTTTGGCAGATTAGGAATAGAGTGGACATTGTGTGTTTAGTAACAATGTTTAGGATCTATTTAGGAGAGAAAGCTCTGAACTAGATCTGATTGTGTGGACTGTTCTGGGTTGCATGAGAGAGAGGAGCAGCAGTTAATATGGCTTTATGGTATTGGCATGATGTAACCTGGATGTGGTTTGGTTGGGTTTTAGCTTTTGCTTTTAAATTTCTGGGGTGGTGGGGGAGGCAGTTTCACTGCCTACATGTTTGACTCCCCAAGGTTCACGGTGGGAAGGGGATGGCAGATGCCCTGCTTTGAATCTAAAGTGCCACCATCTAACACTGGGACTGTTAGGAAAACTGGAATAAGGTCTGTGCTCTACATAGCAAGATCCAGTCTAATCAGAGCCTCTAGTAAGGTCTTGTCTTAGGGATAACACTGCGTCGTCATGTTCTGGTTTTGATGAGCTTTCAGGATATATACACTTAAATATTAGAGCATTGTGTAGACTGCTTAGGAAAAATATTCTTTATGTTAAATATTGCTCTGTATGGACGAGGGGAAGAGTAGTTATTAACATTTAGAAACTCTAAGGGGAGAATATCAAGTGGGTTGAAGAGGTGGCTCAGTGGTTAAGTGTTTCTCATGAAAATGTTAAGGACCTGAATTTAAGTCCTCAGAACCATGTAAAAGCCAGGCATGGTTGGGGAGAGACAATAAAGTCTCACAGGAGACTAGCCTGACGTATAATAGTGAGAACAAAGTGACGGTGTCAACGTGGAGGTGAGGACCAAGGTCACCACCCTCTGACCTCAGCATGCATGCTGTGGCAAGCATGTGTCCACAGTCACACACACAATTGAGAGAGCACACACACAAATATACACAAAGATTTACACAGAATATAAGTGAGTGTGTATATGATTACAATCTTCTATGAGATTCCAAGGAAGCCAGCCATGGTGGGGCATGCCTTTAATCCCAGCACTTGGGAGGCTGAGGCAGGCAGAGCTGAGTTCAAGGCTAGCCTTGTCTGCATAGCAAGATCCAGTCTAGTCAGAGCCTCTAGTAAGAGCTTGTCTTAGACAAACAGAAAGGTTTGGAGGGAGCAGGAGGGGTAACTCGGCAGATAAGAGCACTTGCAGGTCTTAGAGAGGCTCTGTCTGGTTACCAGCACCCATAATAGGTGACTCATAATCTCCCATAACTGCAGTTCCCTGTAATCACATCCTTTCTTCTGGCCTCCTTGGGCACTAGGTGCATATGGTCATATGCGGTATACATGTATGTAAACACACGTGTACACACACACATACCCCTAAAATAAAACAATAACATTAGGCCAGCTAAGACTATATAGTGAGACCATGTCTGAAATAAATAAGTAAATGCCTTTTTGGCGTTTTTTTTTTTTTTTAATCTTTGAGGTTCCTTTTCTGAGAGCGTTCTTTAGTTTCATGAAGCAATGGCATAATTGATCCAAGGCCATATAAGCGCTTGGCTTGCTGAGCCTTGAGTTCAGTCCTCAGCCCCCATGCTGCCTGGGGAAGGTGAGCACTCACTCCCAGAAGTGACCTCTGATCCCCACATGCCACTCCCACTCGTGTGGACCCCACACTCAAAGAATAAAAACCAGAAACAGCAAGAATGCCCTGATGGTAGCAGGCTTCTTTAACTAGATTGCTCACTGAAATTTTTTCTTATAAATTGTCTTTCTCAAGGATGAATTTGTTCTTTAGAAATTGTAATTACTTTGTAAAATAAGAGAATCAAATGATAGTAAAATACTTTCAAGGAGAAGATGTTTCATGTCTTCATGAAGAGTGATGGGGAACTTATAATTTTTCAAAACTTGTGTACTGTCTTTTTGTTTTCTTTTAAATAAGAAAGACGCCTGTGCTCTTGCATGTCCTCATGTCTATAAACAAGCTCTTCTTTCTTCTCAGCGGAGGCTGTGCTGAACAGACTTGGAGCCATGAATATATTTGATCGGAAGATCAACTTTGATGCCCTCTTAAAATTTTCCCACATGTAAGTGATTTAATCTTGCTGTGGCCCTCATATTTCTGGTCATACCTAGTTTCTTTTATATGTGGCAGTAACAAATTGGCCAGATTCCAGAGAAGCCTAGCATAAGTCGTCAGGTTCTAGGGATGCTGTGTAGTCTCTGGCAAGTCCTTGGTTCTGGTTTGGTTACTCAGTGCTCATGTATTTTGGGTTTGGGCTCTTCTTGAGGATTTAAAAATTCTGTTAACTCATTTTCTAAACATTCTTTTTTTATTATAATTTGTTCTTCCCAAAGTATCTCAAACTGTTGATAATAGAGCCTTCACTTCCTCCTCTGGCAAAGGAGAGCTAGAAATAACTGCAGCTTAGATGAGCACATGCATCAAGACATGATGTATTGTAAACACTCTTTCCTAGAACTCCCTCGACACAGCAGCACCTAAAGAAGGTCTACGCCAGTTTTGCACTATGTATGTTTGTGGCGGCAGCAGGGGCCTATGTCCATGTGGTCACACACTTCATCCAGGTAAGTTTCATTCATTTGTTCATTCATTCATTCGTTCGTTCAGTTTTTTCTCTGGGTGTAACAGCACTCTGATAGGGTAGCCTATTCCTATGCCCCTCTTTAATATCTTGATCAATAGTTCGGTTTCAGAATTAGCCAGCCAGTATTCACATTATTAAACTCTTTGAGTTTATTGGTAGCTGTTTTCCTCTAGACACTCACTGAACCCAGCAGTCTCTTCCACTGGACACTTAGCCCCCTGAAGATATATGGCTGTCGTTGCTGACATGCGAGACCCCGTCCTCAGCTTAAACTAGGTGCTGGCACTCCATGGCTTTTGCCATCCCACCGTTTCTTTTGTTTCCTTGGTGACTGTGGGATACTTGGAACCAGTTGTACAGTTAGTTGTCAGAAGAGGCAAGACTGGGACTTGTACAGATTTGACCCATTTAGTTATCTTCCTGCCTGGTGAAACCTTCAGTGACTCGCTGTCTTACAGAGGAGAGTTTAGGTTTGACCGGCAGAGGTAGAAGACACATTTTTTATTTTTAAAGAATAATCAAGAAGTTTGAAGCTTCCTCGCAGCCAGGCTTTAGAGTGCCTGCTTTTGGCATAGGTGCAGAGGTGTGTGCTCTATGTTGGCATTTGTCACTGTCATAGACTGTCCTTTTGTTCTGGCATCTCCTGCCAAGGACTACATGAAAACTCGCTCTAGGCACTCAGAAGGGCAAGGCTTTGATCCTGGAGTTCAAAGCAAGTTCTAGGTCGGTTTTTTTGTTTTCTAGTTGTGTGTTGTTTGAAGTAATGTAAAATTCAGTCCGTTCTCAAACAAACTGACTTTGTATTTGAGGATTCAAGTGTGCTTGGATCACTGCTCAGCCCTCTTTGCAAACATGTAAAGTAGCATGCCAGAGGCCATGAGGACGTGCCCATGTGCACACATGGCCCTATGTGGGCCACAGTGCGAGTTTCTTCCTGTAACTGCTGAGCCCTGGGAATCACACAGGTGATTCTTGTGTTTCCCTTTTTCCTTTAAGTGGACAAAGGGGTCCTTTCCACCCAACATTCCTGTTTTGGCTTGAGTAGTTCTGTAATTGATGGACCACACAGAGCCTTTGCCATCAACCGTGGTCCTAGCCCTCACCTTCAAGGCTTCTGGTCTCCCTGCCCCCTCGCTCTGAGAACGTACTACCTTTTCCTCTGCTTCTAGGTGAAGAAGCAGATGTTAGAAATGTCAGATGAGCATTTAAACGTATAAATGTGAGTCTTTAACTACTTGTTTCTGGCTGGCTCCGACAGGCTGGCCTGCTCTCCGCCCTGGGCTCCTTGGCCTTGATGATCTGGCTGATGGCCACACCTCACAGCCGTGAGACTGAGCAGAAAAGGCTGGGGCTTCTTGCTGGCTTCGCCTTCCTTACAGGTATGTGGGCAGGTTGTCTTAGTCTTTGTACAGATGTTTCAGAACAGCTCTGTAGTTTCCCTACATTCCACGACATTGCTGTGATCTCTCCCTTCAGGCTCCTTGCTTTGTGCTCACCAGTCAGTAGACTTGTACTGGAGGTTGGCTGGTTGGTTGGTCGTTTTGCTTTGTTCTATTTCCTTGTTTGATGCAGGTTCATCTTGCATATACAGTTAAGCACCTTCTAGCTAGTACTTTATAGCTAGCAAACTATGACTTATTTTTATATATTAAAAAAAAAGATGTGACCCAAACAAATGAGGTCCATGACTTTAAATGGCAGGCACAAACTAAGAGAGAATCTAGGCAAAAGTTTATTTCTTGCTGGGTGTGGTGGCACACCCAGGCAGATCTATGAGTTAGAGGCCAGCCTGGTCTACAGAGCAAGTTTGAGGACAGCCAGGACTACACAGAGAAACCCTGTCTTGGGGGGGGAAAAAAGCTCATCTATTTTAGAATTCTCATGAAAGGAAACAAGTGTTGAGCAATGTAGTAAAGTACTTTAAAGGCAGTGTGCTGACTCATACCAGGTTCTCAGTGATGGTCTAGTCTAAACAGTGGTAAGAGTTCTCAGTGACGGTCTAGTCTATACAGTGGTAAGGGTTCTCAGTGATGGTCTAGTCTATACAGTGGTAAGGGTTCTCAGTGACAGTCTGGTCTATACAGTGGTAAGGGTTCTCAGTGACGGTCTGGTCTATACAGTGGTAAGGGTTCTCAGTGACGGTCTAGTCTATACAGTGGTAAGGGTTCTCAGTGACGGTCTAGTCTATACAGTGGTAAGGGTTCTCAGTGACGGTCTGGTCTATACAGTGGTAAGAGTTCTCAGTGACGGTCTAGTCTATACAGTGGTAAGAGTTCTCAGTGACGGTCTGGTCTATACAGTGGTAAGAGTTCTCAGTGACAGTCTGGTCTATACAGTGGTAAGAGTTCTCAGTGACAGTCTGGTCTATACAGTGGTAAGAGTTCTCAGTGACAGTCTGGTCTATACAGTGGTAAGGGTTCTCAGTGACGGTCTAGTCTATACAGTGGTAAGAGTTCTCAGTGACAGTCTGGTCTATACAGTGGTAAGAGTTCTCAGTGACGGTCTAGTCTATACAGTGGTAAGAGTTCTCAGTGACGGTCTGGTCTATACAGTGGTAAGGGTTCTCAGTGACGGTCTAGTCTATACAGTGGTAAGAGTTCTCAGTGACGGTCTAGTCTATACAGTGGTAAGGAGATTTTAGGAAGGAAGAAACTTAGGAATTACAACTTGGGGCTCAGGGAACTCTGGTCTTTAAGGTATTAGGGGTAGATTATCAGAAGAGGAAATAGCCAGCACAGAAGTGTTGGGCCGGGACAAGTTGCTCTCCTGTTGCCACGTGATACCCCACACAGCTGGTCTGGTTGCCCTTTACTTCCAATGAGGTTGATTCTGCAGGACTGTGAGGTTTCTGGCCGCCAGTCCATGCCTGTTTTTATCCTGTTCTGTTTCTGGCCTGGCCCACATTACAGTCTCAGAGATATATTTGATGTTTCTGCCTTTTTGTTGTTTCTAACTTCATGGTTTTGAGCTCAGAGGACTGATATATCAGTTAATTTAGTTATATATTCTCTTGAAAGGAGGAAAGGGTGGAGTAAAAAGTAGTGTTGGCTTGTGTGCTTGTTTTTGTGACCAGCCTTTGGATGAGGACCCTCTTGAGAACTGACAGGATTTGTGTTCCTCGGTTTGCTTCTAGGAGTTGGCCTGGGACCTGCTCTGGAGCTGTGCATCGCTGTCAACCCCAGGTAACTGTATTGTCCGTGTCCTTACACCTTTGTGACCCGCCACACGACTGTAGACCGTGGCTCCCAGCTCACAGCCTTGTCCTTCACAGCATCCTCCCCACGGCTTTCATGGGCACGGCCATGATCTTCACCTGCTTCAGCCTGAGTGCCCTCTACGCCAGGCGCCGGAGCTACCTGTTTCTGGGAGGTAAGGACTGGACACAGGCTCTGGGCTTGCTCTAGCCATTCGATCACTAGGCCGTGTGTTCTACCTCAGGTCTCTGGGGAGAGGTTAGAAATGGCCTCGATGTGATTGCTTGTGCCCCGCCTTGGGTTTTCTCACGACAGTTTTGCCGTGTCCTGTAGGTGTCTTGATGTCAGCTATGAGCCTCATGTTCTTGTCCTCCCTGGGGAACCTTTTCTTTGGATCCATTTGGCTGTTCCAGGTGAGATTTTATAGAGACCTTTCCAACAGCTATTTGCCTCTTGCATTTTTCTTACCTAACTCTAAATCAAAAGAGGTGAACCTTCTAGAACATCACTTTCTTTGGGCAGTGCCCTTCAAACCTTAAGAGGCTTCATAGGGACACAGCCTCTGCCTCAGTGGGAAGACATGGTTAGCAGCTCAGGAGAACAGGGTTTACTAAGTTCAGATTAGTGACCCCAAGGCAAGAGAGCAGTATTGTGTTTGGGGAAGTAACATGGACTTCTGGGTTAGTGTGTGATGTATTTGCAAGTTGGTTGTTTTCCCACTGCACCAAGTACCACGTGTGACTTGATGTCTTGCTTTTGTTAGGCAAACCTGTACCTGGGGCTGCTGGTCATGTGTGGCTTTGTCCTCTTTGATACTCAGCTCATTATTGAAAAGGCTGAAAACGGAGATAAGGATTACATCTGGTAAGTGTGAGACCTGCTCTGCCTGACAAGCACAGGCTGAGACACACTGTTCCATCCCATAACCGCACATGTGAGCTCACTGTGCAGCTAAGAATGACCTTGAATGGCCAGGCGGTGGTAGCGCACGCCTTTAATCCCAGCACTTGGGAGGCAGAGGCAGGTGGATTTCTGAGTTCGAGGCCAGCCTGATCTACAGAGTGAGTTCCTGGACAGCCAGGGCTCCACAGAGAAACCCTGTCTCGAAAAACCAAAACCAAAAAAAAAAAAGAATGACCTTGAACTTCTGACCCTCGACTTCCTGAGTGCTGGGATTAAAGGCATGCACCAGCAGTCTATGCAGTGCTGGAGATTAGAGACAGGGCCTGATCAGTGCTAGGCAAGCATTCTCCGATGGACAAGATGGACAAACGGGGCTTGACCTCAAGCAGGCCAGGCGGACTGCTGCTAAGCTCCACCCCTAGCAGGGCACAGTGTTAACAGCCTCCACCTCCAGGCAGCCAGGAGTTTCTGCTCTCCCTCGGTACTGAGAGAGCCTGTCTCACTTGTCAAGTAGTGCTCCTTCGTTCCTCTCATCACTAGGTGTTGGTAATGGGTGGTTCCAGGCTCAGACTTGGTCTCTGTCAGAGCATGGTCTAACCCTGATGCCTTGGGGATTTATTGAGTTGGAATGTTTGTGTCCACTGTGTGTTGGGGTGGACTGTTGGACCCCAGGTTGGACAGCTCCCTGGGGTTTCCTGCTGAAGGAGAGCGGGAAGTGCGGAGAGCGAGCTGGTTCTTCTCTTTCAGGCACTGCATCGACCTCTTCCTGGATTTCATTACACTCTTCAGGAAGCTCATGCTGATCCTGGCCTTCAATGAGAAGGTGAGTCAGCCTGCAGCCTGCACGGAAGAGAGGGGCCCTGCTCCGCCTCTGTGTGAGTGGGAGATCCTGAGCAGTGGACTGTACACTGTGTAAGACCAAAGTGTGTGAGAGGCAGGCCCCTCACGCAGGACGGGCACCAAAGGTCTGTGCTGACAGAGTAAGAAGACCTTAAGTCTTACCTGACCCTTCCCTCGGTGAGTTGCAGATGGCAAACAGCTTTGGTGTCTGTGACGGCAGGGTTGTACCCTGTGAAGAATTGAAGGTTGCAAAGATAGGACTCAGGAAAGGCTATTATAGAAGGCGTCCAGTGACAGCCGTTATCTTGTGAATGTCAGAAGTGGATCCGTTTATCCATTTGTTAATTTCTTTCAATTTTTTAAAAGTATTTTTGTTTGTTTTGTTTTGTTTTTGGAGACACAGTTTCTCTGTGTAGCCCTGGCTGTCCTGGAACTCACCCTGTAGACCAGGCTGGTCTCAAACTCTGAGATCTGCCCACCTCTGCCTCCCAAGTGCTGGGATTAAAGGCATGCACCATTGCTGTGTGTTTTTAAAAGCTTTTTTTTCTTTTTTAATGAGCATTTATGAGTGCCTGCATGTATACATGTGTACTGCATGCACTGGATTCCCTGGAACTGGAGCTACAATTATGAGCCGCAGTGTGGGTGCCGGCAGTCAAACCCAGGTCTGCCCGAGCAGCCAGAGC
Organism: Grammomys surdaster; assembly: GCF_004785775.1. Lineage (NCBI taxonomy): Eukaryota > Metazoa > Chordata > Mammalia > Rodentia > Muridae > Grammomys > Grammomys surdaster. The sequence goes on along the minus strand of NW_021620574.1, from coordinate 923,137 downwards.
TTGTAACTGCTGCTTATCTCTCCAGCCCTATCTTATTTCTTAATCTTATTTTTGTTGATCTTAATTCTTTCCCCCCAAAAATACTTTAATAGTCAGTGTGGTCCAACAGTAGAGAGACCTGTGGGCCTTCGTTTATAAACCTGACTTAGGAATGCCAGACAGTGAGTGCAGTGCTGTAGCGGTGTCAGCAGGCAGACAGTGAGTGCAGTGCTGTAGAGGTGACTACGGGGCTCGCTGAGTCTCTGTGGGCCGAGGCACAGCTGGGCTGGACACAGTGAAGCTGCGGTTGGCTCCTCCCAGCTGCCGGCCTTGGTGCTGTCTTGGGCTCATGCCTAGGGTCAAAAGGACTCGTTCATGCTGAGCCCCTCCTCTCTCCGCTGCCCACGTCCCCCACACCCTTGCCAACGCTCACTCATTGGGTTTGTGCATCAGAGCGGGAAGACTGACTAGCTGATTTTCTTCATCTGTAGGACAAGAAGAAAGAAAAGAAGTGAACTGGCCGCTAGCCTTCCCAGCTCGCCTCCTCTCCCTCCGCCCCATGTCTTTGCACACATCACAGGTGTCGTGTTCTATGATAATGAAAAGCATCAGGAAAGCTTTTGTACTTTGTGGTTTTCTCTATTTTGAATTTTTTGATCAAAAAACTGATTAGTGAATATAGTTTGGAGTTTGGCTTCGTGTCCTGGGGTTCTTCTCCCTTTTCTGTCCTCCCATCACGGCCACTCCCTCTGCCCGGGCAGCCAGTGCCCCAGAAGAAGTAAGAGCAGAAGTTTGCGCCCTGCCATGCCTCTGCAGACGGACCCCACGCTGCTGCTGGATCCACTTCGGCTCTGTGGTTCGGTTCTCACAGTTCCAGTGACACTAGGCAGTGTGTTTGCCCTGGGAAGGAGCTTACCTGTCCTGAGCTGCCAGGCCTGCCACAGAGTGGATTCTGGTGGGTGCTTCCTTCCTCTGCTGCCTAATTAGTCTGACAAATGGCTTCTGCCTTGCCACGATGATGGGATGGAGATTTGTAAGAGGTCTTTTCACTCCTGAGCAACCCACAGGGAACTTACCTGCTTTCCATCGGTGGGTGGGAAGACTTGAGTACAGGGAGGAACATGAAGATCTGAGTATGTGTGGCAAGTAAAGAGAACAATCCCAAGTTTCCCTATTGTAGTTTTCTTTGTTGGTTCTTAGAATTATCAACCTTTGTTATTGATTGGTCTTCACTAGGTGGCTGTGGCTAAAAATCTTGGGGAAAGGATAGGAAAGGAGACTGGTTGAGCCTCAGGGCTAATTGTACTGAGTCCTGCCAGACACGCTTAGCTAAGGGCTGCAGCTCCGGGTGACCGTGCGGGGTCGGTGAGGTGGGGCTGATGACTCTCAGAAGCTCTTCAGTGCATTTCTGTCTGCCTGCCTGGACACAATTCGGGAGTGTCAGGCCAGAGCTGAGGCAGCAGGTAACAATCACTAACAGATGCACTTTAGTTATTTGAGTTTGTTCACCTGTTTCCAGAAATTTTTGGTCTTTTGGGCAGAAGCCTGTTGACCAGACTGTGGGCCATCATAGTCTGCACAGAAAAGTGGCACCCGGAGTGGTTGTGGCCCTGGCTACCAAGCCATTGGCAGTAGGATGGTGGTCTGGGCTTTCTTTGCTCACAGCCAGTGCAGTTGACACAGTGGCCACTGGCTCACTGTCCAATGAGACCGCTCTGGACTGGTGCACTCAGAGTGGTGTGTGCATTGAAGTGCCGCCCTGCTTGCCTGATGCCTTCCCTGGCTTGAGCTTACTACCTAAGGGATAGCAGCGGCTCCCAGAACACTGACGCTGCGAGGCCTCAGGACCTGACTGAGTTCCACCTCTTGAAGCCAGACTCCACCTCTTGTGCTTTTTTGCTTGGGAAAAAGGAGTTTTTCTTTAGAAACAGTGCCAAGAATGATAAAGATATAAAACTACTTTTAAATAAAATGTCTTAACAGGTTTTTAACACAGGCATCTTTGCCATCTCCACTCTGTTCCCTGTTCTTTGTTTCCAGCTCAGGCTGCGTTCTCTAACTCATACTGTGAAGACAACGGTGTTTTTGATTAAAAAAATATATCTACATAGTCTTAATTTGTAAAAAATAAAGAAAATTCCTTAACCTTTCCTGGTGTCTTAGTGTGTTAAATCAGGGGCAGACTAGATTGGGGTTGTCAACACTTGTCATTGCTCGTGGGAGCTGACTGGATCCAGTGTGTTCTCTACAGACACAGAAGCAAGGAGCACACACACTTAGGCCTCCGCTCTGGAATCCCAGCATGCCACTAATGTTGACATTCTCTCTGTCTAGCACAGGGCTCCTCCAGAGCGCTCTCCTCAGCCTGGCCTGTGCTGGGGTTGTCTGTGGTAGTGACTGCCACAGGTAGGCTGTGTATCAGCTTCGGGTCTGGGGGTGCGGGCCACTCACCCTGCAAGTACTTGTGTTCACTTCTGGTGGCCAGGCTCCTCCCCAGGAACACCAGTGAGTGAAAATCGTATAAATGCACTTGTGAGGTGACTTCAGTCTGCTCATCCTGTTCTGCTGACCTGTAACCATGGTTATATGTAGTGTAGATTGTAGGATCTTGTCTATAGTGACCTAGTTGGACCCGTAAATCATCTGTATTAGTTACTTCTGTGCTGAGATAAAGCACCATGTCCAGGGCACCATGGAGGAGGGAGGGTATTTACAGTTACTGGAAATGGTGAGAGTCTCTAACTCTCAAAGCCTACCTCCATGACAGATCTCTCCCCGGCATGGTCATACCTCCCAAATGGATCCACCAGCGAAGGGCCAAGTGTTCCAATGTTCACCCGACGCTACTGCAGCTGAAGGCAGCTACGTTTCCCAACTGAGGAAAGGCGTGCTAAGTGGGTGGGAGGCACAGACACACAGTTTTTTTATTTCAGATTTTGAGTCCCTGGAGCTGGCTCCAGAAAAAATGACTCTCTGTGAGAGAGTCCTTTTCAGAATCTGAGTCCCTGGAGCAGTTGTAACTGCTTGGTGTGGATGCTGGGAATTGACCTTTTTAAAAACCATTTCCATCATTTTAACCATTGTAGGTTTGTGGGGGTGAGAACTACAGCACAAGTTGGAGGTTAGAGGATGACCGGAACCAGTTCACTCCACATTTCTATGGGTTCCAGGGATCTAACTTATGTGTCCCTTGACCAGTGAGCAGCTCACCTGCCTGCTTTATTGTAGTCTTAGTAACCAGGGAAGGCAGGTGCATTTACTATATGTGGCCAGTTACTTCCAGTGGTACACCGGGTGACACACCGATGCCAGGGTCCTAGTTTTTGTGTGTACAGGCAGTGCTGAGGAGAGTTCCGGAGCACTGTCATCCTTTCTGCCCTGCCATTAACGTTGCACTTTGAGTGAGAGGGAAAAGTACATCAATTTCAGCATAGTCTCTGCACCCCAAATCTTTAACCAGTATGAGCTGCAAGAGCAAACATCCCCTCATCCTCCCTCAGCAGCCATTCATCTGAGGACGACAAATGGGAGGAGCGCTGTCCAGCCAGAACCAGAGGGAGGAAGACACGCTGCAGCGATGGATACTTCTGCGCTGGAAAAAGATTCTAATACAGTGTTTGGACTAGGGGTAATAGACACCCCAATGTGGAGATCTATTCAGATGATTCCCAGTTGGGCAGTCATTGCCCAGTAGCACAGGAGAGCTGCATGTAAATATTGCACGTGAGGAGGCTCAGTGCATCAGCGCTTGCGGTGCAAGCTGGCTGCAGTTCAGGCCCTCAGACCTCTAGTAAAAGTAGAACTGGCAAGGGCAGCTCCTGGGAGGCAGACATGGAATCCCCGGACACACATACACAAACTGTGGGGTTGAGATAGGGGTGGGAGACAGTCCTGCTGGGTCTGAGGTGCTCTTTGGAGATGAGTTAAGGCTGAATCCTGAAGGTTGAATCAACGTAAGTCAAAGAGATAAGGAAGGCAGTGGAGTGGAGGCTGCCGCTAAGGAAATAGCGTGAAGCAAGGCGCATGTGCAGCGTGCACGCATAGGTTTTGCGGGCTTTAGAACAGCTGGAAATGGGAATTAGCGTTATAATTAGTAAGTAGGCCATCGCTTACCAAGGACTCCAGTGGGAGGCACTGAGGAGTAGACATTCCTGCAGGCAACTGAGGGATCCAAGAGCCAGAGAGAGGCTAGGCTTGATTTTCCACCCTGAGGACTGCTGATTGGCAGGCTAAGGGCCATGTTTCCCGGACTCCCTGTTTCTGCTGGAGGGAATTAAACCTGTCAGTGTTGGTGCTGAGAAGTCTGTGACAAGAGATGCCGGAAATGAGATGCTCCATCCGAAGCAAGCTCAGCAGAGACTCCTATCCCCGATAAAGTCAGGGGTCAGCTTAGGCAACGTAGTGAACTCTATCAAAGACCACTGGTACCAGTCAAGAGGACTACAAGGCAAACCTAGGGAAATGAGGCTAGCTCAACACGGGACAATTTAAGGATCAGTAAGAATTATAATTGAAAAACAACTAAGAAGAAAATCATTTTTTGTTTCTGTTTATTCATTTTGGGTTTTTGAGACAGGAAGACCTTATTCCTCCTCCATCCTCACAATGGAATTGCAACATTCTGCCTGTCTTATTTTACTTCATTTTACATTTAGTTTATGTATATGAATATTTTGCCTGCATGTATGTAAGTGTGTGCATCATATACATACCTGCTGTCAGTGGATGTCCCTAGAGGACACTGGAAACACTGGAACTGGATTTACTTGCTCTAACTTGCTAAATTGCCTAGGGTGGCCTTGATCTTCTGATCCTCCTGCCCGCAACTCCCGAGCATTTGCCACCTCTTCATCCAGTTTTATTTGACGCTGCACTTTGAACCTGGAGCTCTCTACTAACAGAGAGGCTACATCCTCAGCCACAACATGGTGTGCCTGGATCACTTTTACTTGTTTTTTTTTTTTTTTTTTTTTTTGTGCCTGTTTGGTATGTCTGTCAATTTAAAAATAACGGTAGGGTTTGGAGTAGCTCAGATGACCAACACTGCCCATGGTTCAAGTGTCAGGGTAAGGGGACCAGCATAAGGTGTCTATGTGTGCGTCCCCACGGTTCCTATCAACAGGCTTGGGAGAAGGTGCTTCACATGCTGAGCCGTTTCACAGTCCCATTTCACCATACTTAAAATACCGACCATCTTTGGAGGAGCCTAGCAACCAGCCACTCTAAATATCTGGAAAGGGAAACAGCATTTTAGCCTTCCTTTTCTGTTCTAACTTTATTCTGGGGACGTGGGCAAGTATTTCCCTCCACAGAGATGTTCCTCTGACGGAGGGATGAAGGAATCACTGTGTTAATGTATCCTTAATTTGAAAACCTGTCTGAAGATAGGTGATGGTAGCAGTCGCTAGCATCATCTTAATAGAGACAATGTAACATTTTGCTCCTCCGGGCAGAAGCAGATAACTGTTGGAGCCGGCTGAGGAGTCGACATGTGCAAAGCCCACCCTCCTGAAGGTAAGAAGTCGATGAACAAGAAGTTATCATTGAAGTTAAAGGTGGCAGACATGTACAGGAACGCTATGGAGCTTTGCTCCCCTTATGATTCCTGAGATTGGTGAGGTGGGTGGAGATGGTAACTAGTGGACAACAGAACAGGAAACAGCATCATCACCTTAGAAGCCTCGGAAAGAGTCCAAACAGTGGCTGCTCAGAAGAAGTGTCCACCTCCTTCCACAAAGGGCCTGTCTGATTGTGTATTGATTGGGTCATGGACATTTTCATATGAAACCTTTTGCTAAATAAACACTTGTGATACTCAGGGGAAAAAAGTTTGTTGTTTGATAATAACAAATCAGAATCATGGGAAGTTCTAAAATTTAAGTACCATTTACAGAAAGACATTTCAGGAACATTCAGTACCTCATCCAGAAGATGTAACAGGTAAAAAAACGGTAACAGGAGTCCTGGAGAGAGATGCTCAGCAGTTACTAGCATTTCCTGCTGCTCCAGAGGACCTGAACTCCTTTCTAACACTGCTGTCCAGGATTCACAATATAGTTCCCATAGATCTGATGCCCTCTTCAGGTCCCTGTGGGTACTGCACACATGTGCACATACCCACACACAAATATACATATACACATAATTAAAAACAAGAAAATATGCTGGGCAGTGGTGGCCTTTAATCCCAGAACTCAGGAGTCAGGGGCAGGAGGATCTCTGTGAGTTCAAGGCCAGCATGAGAAAGTTCCACAACAGCCAGAGCTACACAGAAAAACCCTGTCTCAAAAAAATAAATAAATAAAAATAAAAATTTAAAGACACTAAGTGGAACACTAAGAAAACTGGGGTCGATGAACATGTGTTTGGTGGCAGAGCCTAGGATGCCTAGGGGGAGGTTGGGGGTTTGATCCCAGTATATTATGTGATATGACATACTTCTACAATGTATATACATATTGTGACATAATTTATCTGTCAATTAAAATTATTCTTAGGGTTTGGGATAGAGTTCACCCTTGCCTAGGCTGTGTGATACCCTGAATTCAATTTTGAACTGAAAAAAAAATAATTTTAAAAAGACAAAATTTGCCGGGCAGTGGTGGCGCACGCCTTTAATCCCAGCACTTGGGAGGCAGAGGCAGGCGGATTTCTGAGTTCGAGGCCAGCCTGGTCTACAGAGTGAGTTCCAGGACAGCCAGGGCTACACAGAGAAACTCTGTCTCGAAAAAAAAAAAATCAGCCAGATCTGGTTGCCTCTGCCTGTAATCAAAGCATTGAGGAAGCTAATTCAGAGGAACTGCCAGAAGCTTGGGGCCATCCTGAGCTATACAGTAAGTTCTAGGCTAGCCTGAATTGTAAATCCAGCACTTGGGAGGTAGAGGGAGGCCTAGATTAGGAGCAAGGCCAGTCTAGGCGTTGTGGTAAATTAGCTCAAATATTGGGGGGATGTAAATTAAAGCAGGCATAAAATATGACTGATACATATGTCTATCATAATATATGCATATATTACACAAATGCATATATGTAATATATATATGTATATAATGTGTGTGTGCACATATGTAGGTATTGAGAACATCAACTGCTGCTGAAAGTCTGGAGCACCGCGCCCCCCACTGGTGACAGGAGGAAGGTGCAGCCTCTGCAGCACTATTTAGTAGCTTCTTATAAACTCAAATATAAATTAGACCTTGAACTTAGGACCTTTATCCTACGGGGCTGATTGGTGTATTGCCTGGTGTGCTAAGAGGCCATGTAGAGAAGTGGCTAAGAGTTTGTATTGCTCTTGCAGAGGACCTGAGTTCTGTTCCCAGCACCCATGACACAGCTCAAAATTGCCTATAACATACCCAGCTCCGGAGGATTTTCGTTTTCTTTGTTTTTTTTGTTGTTTGTTTGTTTGCTTGCTTGATTGATTGTTAGTTTTTGTTTTTTGGTTTTTTGTTCGTTTGTTTTATTTTTTTGGCACTAGATTAACCATTCAATCCAGCAATTGCAATGCTGTGTATCCGAGAGAAGGAACTATCCGGTTGCTGGGAATTGAACTCAGGACCTCTGGAAGAGCAGTCATTGCTCTTAACCACTGACCTATCTTTCCAACCCCTCCAGTTCCTTACTTTCATTTTGGGACAAAGTCTCATATAGCCCAGGCTAGCCTCAAACCCACTATGTAGCTAAGGATAACTTTGAACTTCTGATCTTCCTGCCTCCATCTGGTCGGTTCTGGAATTACAGGCACTTGCCACCGCATCTCGTTTATGCAGGGTTGGAGACTGAACCCAGGTCAGGCTTTGTGCGGTTTAGGCAGGTGTTCTACCTAGTGACCTCGGCTCCAGTTTCAGTTCTAATTAGCCTAAAACTAGGAACAATTCAGTTATTCTTCCATTATTGGCTGAATAAACAGGCTGTATGTCCTCGGTATGGAAATTAACCATGTCATACACAACACTCAGACGCATCCTAAGGCATTTCTGTCGTATGGTTTCCAGAAAGTGAGGGCACTTTGAAGGGAAAAGCAGAGGGACAGGATCTCACCACTCTGAGGCCCCCACACGCTGGTCCACAACACCACTCACATTAGGTGTCCACCTACAGGCTGCCTGGTGCTTCTCACCTACTGGGTGCCCTGTGAATGTCTGTTGCAGACTCAACAGGGATGAAGGACAGGTATGGGCAGGTCATCCACAGATGTCCTGACTTCACGAGGGTTGGCACAGAGTAGTCCAGCTCCCTTGACAGCCCATCTACGTTGAGCCTGGCTGTAGGAAATGTGTCTCCCGTGATGCAAGGCTGGTGGGGAGAAGTGGCAGGGATAGTACCAGCCGTGTGAGATGGACAGAGTATTCACATTCTCTGGCTTCATCCAAAGCTTACCTAAGCTGTCAGGAGGTGGAGGACACCCTGTATTTCCCCATATAGCCACATGGCGGCAGTGCAGCCCCGCAAACTCTGGAACTGCCTCCCTTGCGCTATCTACTGGCAACATTTTCTCAATTGAAGAGAAAAGAATTTTTATTTTGCTTAAAGAATGGGAGACTTTTGGCCTGGAGAGGCCACAGTAGGGACAGGAAGAATGTCATGAATTCAAGGGTGTCCTCGGTTACATAGCGAGACCCTTTCTCAAAACCAACCAACCAACCAACCAAACAAACAAACAAAAGATAAATTTAATTTCCTGATGGCTCTTCCGCCCTAAGACCCTACTGCCTTCTCTCGGTCCACACATTCGCTTCTCCACATCACTTCGAGACCCTGCCCCCCTTGGCTTCCTTTGACAACTCTTACCTCTGCCTCATTCCATTGGCATGAGATCGGCAAGGCTAACGACACACCTCACCCTTCTGGCTCACCACGCAGTCTCTCCTCATTCGCGCTTTGCTTGCTGGTGGGGGTGGGGGGCCCAGCCCAAGTTTTCTGTTCTTCTTTCCTCTCCTTCTTCATTTTTCAAGCTCAGGGCATTGTTACTAAGCAAATGTCCTACCACTGAGTGACTACCCCAATACATGTGTGTGTGTTTTTGTGTAGGTTTTTTGAGACAGAATTTCTCCTAAAAAGTATATGAATATGAGGTGTGGGGGCGCTGTTGCTTGTGAGTGTAGGTGCTTAGAGAGGCCAAAGATGTCAGATCCCTCTAGAGTTGGAATTACACGTGATTGCCAGCAATCTAGCATGTGTACCAAGCTTGGGTCTCCTGGAAGAGCCTCATTCAGTCTGAACCACTGACCAGTCTCTCTGGCCCTGGAGGTGGGTGGGGTAGGAAGGGGTGGGGTAGGGTGGAGTGGGGTCTTGCTCTGATCTTGTAGTCCAGGCTGGCTTGGAACTCTCTGTCCTCTCGCCTCAGCCTCCCAAGTGTTATCTGGTGTCATTTTGAGTATGCCCTGGAGCCAGCGTGTCTGGGCTTGAATCATGGTTCTTTTGTACACAGGCTTTAACCTTTTAAATCTTCCAGCTCTCCCTGCCCTGTCAAACCCGGGTAACAGGCTCACCCACATGAAGGGGTTGTGTAGAAGATTAGCTGAGTATCCACACACACGGCTGAAGTAGTGCTGACACATCGTAAAAGGTGTGTTTGCGCCTGTGTATTATCTCTGGAGCCAGAGCTCACCGCTACTGGCCCTCCACTCCCCACCCTGCCCCCTCCTCAGCAGCACGTCTCTTGGATGAAACCTACAGTCTTCCTTTTCTGGACCTGAACCCAGTGTGTGCACCTGCTATACTCTCTCACAAAAACCCCTTTCCCCGGAAGCCTGGTTTGGGGAGAAGCTTAGCCTCTGGCCTCCACTGGCTCCAGACCCATGAAGGTGGGATGGGAAACTCCATCTTTGGTGATCCCTCCTCATCCCCTACCCGCGTGGTATGAAATCGAAGGCTCAAAGTGTCTGCTGGGCAGACTGTAAACATGGCTGTCCCTGTCGTGCTCCCCTCCTGATGGCTCGAATGGCTCACACGCCTCAGTCTGCTGATTCCTGAGAGCTGCGCCGCCTAGCGCTCGAGTTGCGCTCGGGTCCTTTATCAGCTTGACTCCAAGTGTCTAACTACTTTTCTGAAGTGGGTTTGCATCCTGTGGCCACCGGCTCTGCTCTGCTGTCCCGAGGTTTCTCCTCCTTTACGCAGGTGCCCTTATCAGGTCCCTACTTCGTCCTCATACAGAGGCTTTTCTCTAAACTCCCTGAGCACTGGGTCTCAAGTCCCTGGTCTGCACCACCCACTGGGCTTCCCTTTCCACTCATCTACTTCCTTGAATTCCTTACGTTCTCGTCTTTTTTTTTTTTTAAATAAATATTTATTTTATGTATCTTCAGACACACCAGAAGAGGGCATCAGATCCCATTACAAACGGTTGTGAGCCACCATGTGGTTGCTGGGAATTGAACTCAGGACCTGCAGAAGAGCAGGCAGTGCTCTTAACCGCTGAGCCATCTCTCCAGCCATCCTTATCTTTTATTTTTTGAGATTATAACCCACATCATTTCTCCCTTTCCTTTCCTCCCTCCAGGCCCTCCTGTGTACTCTCTTTCAAATTCACGGCCCCCTTTTCTTCAATTATTCTTACATATACTATAACCCCCTAATTATAATATACATAATATGAGCCCCTCATTGATCCAAGCGGACCCTCCCAGGCCTTCTCTAGCTCAGTCTTTTTGAGACAGTGTCTTGTCTCCTATGCAGGCGTTAACCAGCCTCCTGCCTCCACTGTCCTGCGATTACGGGTGTGTGGTGCCACGCTGTTTTACTGAGGCTAGGGATGCGATCCCAACGCCTTGTCCATGCTAGCGGAGATCCGTTCCCAGCCTTCTGCTTGCTTCATAAAAGACTTAGTTCTGTTACTAGGACGGCTGTACGTGTGATGTGCGTGGGTGTGCATACCACAGTGTGTGTTACTGCCAGAGGCAGTCTGTCCTCTCCTTGTACTGTGAGATCTGGGGCCTGAGGTCACACTGCGCCTGCGCAATGAGCACTTCTAGCCATTGGGCGATCTCCCAGCTTTCCAGCCATGTTTTCACACCAGACGACTGACTGTTCCAATCGTCCCCTTTTCTCAAACCAGGAACACCTCTTTCAGTCTTTCCTTTTAGTTGAGGAGATTTAAAAAGATTGTGCTGTATTTGAGGAGTCTCTGTAAGGCTCCAGTATTGATGGTAGAGCAGAAGCCAGAGGCCTTGAACCCGACTAATGAGTCATTGCAACGAACATTTGCTAAAAAAGCTGTCTGGGCAAATACTGTGGGACACGCTGTGACATACTGCAGCTTCAGCTGTGAATTACTTTTTTTTAAGGTTTATTTATTATGTACACAGTGCTCTGCCTGTATATATGCCTGCATACCACAAGAGGGCACTATATCTCATGCAGATGGTTGTGAGCCACCATGTGGTTGCTGGGAATTGAACTCAGGACCTCTGGAAGAGTAGTCAGTGCTCTCAACCTCTGAGCCATCTCTCTAGCCTGAATTTTTTTTTTAATGATTTTTTAAAATTTTCTTTTGGGGAAACGTTACAAGGGTGGAGGGTGGATATGGAAGGGCCAGAAGGTGAGTGAGACTGGAGTGTATGATGTGAAATTCACAATCAATAAAAATTATGAAAAGATATTTTATTATTACACTAATTAGTATAGAAGCCAGAGATAATTTGCAGGAGCCAGTCTCCTGCCACCATGTGGGTTCCAGGGACTCAATTCAGGTCATCAGGCTTGGCGGCTATTGCCTTTGCCCATGAGCTGCTATCGCCTTGCTGGCTGGCTGCTTATTCTGTACACTGGTCTAGCTATGTTGTTCAGGCTGGCTTCAAACTCCTAGGGTCAAGTGATCTTCCTACTTTAGCCTCCTAGCTGGCTAGGACAGCAGGTGTATGCCCCGGAGCTAGGCCTAGGGCATTAACTCCTGGTTTTGATGATCTATCACCAAAGTATCCTTGTAAGAAGTAAGCACTGTAGCACTTGAGGTGGTGGAGTGACAAGATGGGACCCACATCGGAAACACTCATACAAACCATCGCTTCAGAAATACAACTTCTTAGTGATACACACCTGTTGAGCCTCACACTGGTGAAGCAGAGGCAGGAGGATTGCAAGTCTGAATCAGGCCTGAGCTACATAGCAGGACTGTGTCTCAAAAGTAATCATCATCCAAACTAAAGTCTTAAAAATACTAAGACCTGGGGGCTGGAGAGATGGCTCGGTGGTTAAGAGCACTGACTGCATTTCCAAAGGTCCTGAGTTCAATTCCCAGCAACCACATGGTGGCTCACAACCATCTGTAATGAAATCTGATGCCCTCTTCTTGTGTGTCTGAAGACAGCTACAGTGTATTCATATATAATAAATAAATAAATCTAAATAAAAAAATACTAAGACCACATTTCTTTCTTTTGAGACTGGGTCTCATCATGTAGCCCTGACTGTTCTGGAACTTGCATTGTAGACCAGGGTGGCTTTGAACTCAAGAGATTGGGTTGCTTCTGTATCCTGAGTGCTGGGATTAAAGGTGTAGACCACCACCACCCAGTTTTTAAACAAATATTTATATATATTTCTTATAAATATATTATATATATGTTTCTTTTTTATTTAAAGATTTATTTATTTACTTATTTATATGAGTACACTGTAGCTGTCTTCAGACACACCAGAAGAGAGCATCAGATCCCATTACAGATGGTTGTGAGCCACCCTGTGGCTGCTGGGAATTGAACTCAGGAATTGTGGAAGGGCAGTCAGTGCTCTTAACTACTGAGCGATCTATCTCTTTAGCCCCATATATTGTTATAAAATATGTATATTTATATATTTTATTTTTATTAAATATATTTATGTGTGAGCAAGTGTGTAGCACACAGAGGTCAGAGGACAACTGTCAGGAGTCTGTTTTCTCCTTCCAGCATGTGGGTCTGCAGAAGTGAACTCAGGTGGTTGGGCTTGGTGGCAAGGGCCTTACTCCTGAGCCATGAGGAGTCTGTGTTTGAAACAGGGTCTTCTGTAGCTGAGGCTACATTCTGTAGCTCAGGAAGGCCTTGGAAGCCTGACCTCCTGACCCTACCTTCCACGTGCTGAGGTCACAGGTGTTAACATCCCTTATCTGACTTCCATAGACAGTTGTTGTTGTGTTTGTTTTTTTTTTTAAACAGTTTCTTTGTGTAGCCCTGGATGTCCTAGAACTCACTCTGTAGACCAGGCTGGCCTCAAACTCAGAAATCCCCCTGCCTCTGCCTCTCCAGTGCTAGGATCAACAATGTGAGCCACCACACTGGGCCTTGCTTTCTTAAGACAGTCTATTATTGAACCTACAACTCACCTTTTGACCCGACTGGCTCCTTATCAAGCCCTGATATCCACCTGGTTTTGTCCATCCTTCCCCTCCCCAAGTACTGAGGTCACAGACACACACCTTCAAGCCTGGCTTTTATGTAGGTGCTAGCTATTTGAAACTAGGTTCACAAACGAACAGCAAGAACGGTACCCTGAAACTGGAGTTACAGATGGCTGTGCACCAGCCCAAATTTGTAGGTCTTTAATAATTAAAAAGTTAAAAAAAAAAAAAAACAAGCTGGTCCCTACCCTAAAATCACCGACTCGCCCGCAAGTACTTACCGTGGACTTGTGGCTTTAAGGCATTCATTTATACACCTGAATCACCCCAGAGAATAAGGGCGGGGATCCGGAGTTTGCTGCAGAGTGTGTTTTCTTTTTTTAAACTTTTTTTTTTTTAAAGGAAACAAAACGTACTATTTGTAGGGAAAAAAAGTAGAAAAAAGGAAAGAAAACAAAACCCTGGCAGCCTAGAGAGGCTCAGTTTTGTTTTTTTTTGTTTTTTTTTGTTTTTCGAGACAGGGTTTCTCTGTATAGCCCGGGCTGTCCTGGAACTCACTCTGTAGACCAGGCTGGCCTCGAACTCAGAAATCCGCCTGCCTCTGCCTCCCGAGTGCTGGGATTAAAGGCGTGCGCCACCACCGCCCGGCCGAGGCTCAGTTTTTTTATCTTTTTCTTTTTTCTTTTTTTTTTTTGGTGTGTGTGGGTGGGTGGGCTTCCTGCAAAAGGAGAGGTGCCAGCTTGGAGCTCGCCTTTTTCCCGCCTTTTGGCTTTGGCCTTTGGTGGTGGGGTGGTGGGTGGGGGTTGGGGGGAGGGCAGCTGTCTGGCAGTCTGAACTTCCTGTGTTTGGGAAGCTGAGGTCTTACATGAACATTCGCCCATTGTTCTTGAGGAGAGTGAGGTCACAGTAACTTTACAAGCAGCTGTTGCAAACGGAGACACCAAGTGTTCTGCCCCAGCCAAGATCAAGGCGGCTTTCCTCGGCCGCCAAGAAACGGGGTTCCCTGAAGTACCAATAAACTCACCCACATGCTCTCTTCCCCAAATCCTTTCAGTTGGAACTGAGTCCTGGGGTGGGGGTTGGGGGGGCATTGCCATGTGGGCTGTGGCTGACTGGGATCAGGCAGGAGAACTGTGGTGGGCAGGGCTGCCTCCAGGGACCATTACTTTCCACGCAGCCTATCCTGCCCTGAGACATTTCTCCAGTCAACTCACACTGCCCCAGGGACCGAGGTGGCACCTGGTATTTTCAAATATTGAGCAGATCCTGGTGAGAACATGGATGGACCCTTTGGTCTTAGCTTTGAGGGGAAGGAAACTCAAGCCCACCATGCCAAACTTCTTTCCAGGAAGGAATGGGATCCAGAAGGCCAAAGCAATTCTAACAGGAAATGACATAATGCATCAAGCTTAAGCCAAGAAACCAGTCAGATCAAGAAACCAGTCAGGAGTATGCAGACTTGCTTTAGCCCACCTAGAAAGGGGCAGGAACAAGAAGGCTGGTGACCTTACACAAAACTGCATCATCAGACCCTGTTCCAGTCTTGTTAATTTCTTCAGTGATGGCGTCAGCTAAAGGAAGAAGGCAGATGTGGGACGGAGCGCAGAGCATGAAGGAGAAGGCTGCTGGTGGGGTTGGCGGGCCTGGCCTCGAACAGTCTAATATAGAGATGAGGAAAACCAAGGTTTGCAGTGATACAGTTTTTGGAACGCCAGCTCTGGTGATAAATATCCTTGTGCTCCCAAGCCGTCTAGAGATGGTTTATAAGGCACGAGGACATGGGGGGGGACCGCATGGAGGGCAGGTGTGAGAGTAGTCCTATCAGG
The DNA here is from genome assembly GCF_004785775.1 of Grammomys surdaster. Lineage (NCBI taxonomy): Eukaryota > Metazoa > Chordata > Mammalia > Rodentia > Muridae > Grammomys > Grammomys surdaster. The sequence goes on along the minus strand of NW_021620574.1, from coordinate 908,017 downwards.
CTCCTCTCCTCAGCCTGGGTAGTCACTGACTGTCTCTGAACTGGCCTGTCCCCGACCTGGCACACAGAGGGGCTTGAGTGTGTGATCACAGGCCTCTTCCCCACCCTTCTCTCCAAGGCTGCCTGGTCTTGTGCTACACCTGGTCAGGGACAGCCTCCCAGCCTCAGAGCTAAGCAGGTCCCTGTAAGTCACCTCCTAGGGCACTCGAGCCAGCTCTAACAGGGGAAGTACACACAGCCTCAGGGGAAGATCACACAGCCTCATAAGAGCACCTGAGGGTCCCTGGCCCTACCCACCTGGTCCACCTGAAGGGTTACAGGGAAGCCAGCATAAAGAGGGATTGCTGCCACACAACAGTCACGGTGGGGAGAGGCCTCCACGTTTTATTAGGGACAGCGCAGAAGCAGAGCAGCTGCTTTTCAACAACAGATAAATTAACCGCAGTGCGGGCTGGGTGTGGGGACCGGGCCAGGCGCTTTCATATATATATATATATATATAAAAACAAAGATGAAGACAGACAAACAGACCCCACGATGTGGGGAACGGAGGCAGCACCATTCAGACAGCAGGGAGGACCAGGGCAGAGAGAGAAGGCAACTTGTCCCCTCACCCCCAAACTCCATAAACCTGGGGCTTCCAAAATCGGAGCCCTATGGGGGCTTTGGGGAAGGGTTGCAGCCAGGTTGGGCAGAGGTGACACAGCTGGTGGGCAGGAAGCCCAGCACCGCAAGATGGCTCGGCCTGAAGTGAGAGGAGCTGGGACAAAGCAGCCTGGAGCCCCCGGTCCCTTAGAGCAGAGCCTTACTCTGGGGGAGTCAGGGGGTGAGGTCTCTCCCTGAGCTGAGCATGGTCGTCTCATCCACAGCAGTGGTGGCACATGCCAGGGACCCGTCACCTTCTTATCCACCTCCTCCTTGGTCCCTTTAGATCACGCCTCATTGGCTCCAAGCCATGGAGCGCAGAGTGCGGAAGCAGGTCATCTGGGGCGCAGTCCCTCAACCCTGGCTCCCACAGGAGGACAGCGAGTCATAGAGGGAGTCGCTTAGAGATTCTGAAGTCTCCAGCCCGGGAGCGCCCCCACTGGCCGCTCTGCCTTCCTCGCCCATGTCCGACGTGCTGGGGGTACGACTGCCTCCAAATGCCGGGCCCTGAGGCGTAGACATGCGGCTGGGATCCAGGCTCTGTTTTCCGTCTACGGGCAAGGCCTGGAGAAGAGGTTCTGCTTAGAAAGGAATCACACCCACCCGGTCTGCTGAGGGGGCCCACGGAGCCAGGGTTCTGAGGAGCAATGGAAGCTTTCTTCCAAAATGGGATGGGTGGGTAAGCTTATCCTCATGTCCTCTGGAGGGGCTGGCTGTACGCGCCTCACAGACATCCGTCTCCCAGTCTCTCCCTCCAGGCACCTAGCCCTCTTTCTTCTCCCTTCTGCAACCTTACCATGGGGGTCCTAGGCAGTCCCTCCAGTTGTCGGGGTGGGCACAGGAAGGGGTCACTGGAGCTGCCAGCTGTTCTGGTGTTGGGGAAGGTCCAGTTCTTGGCCAGCTGGACAGGTGGGGGAGGGCCTGGGTCTTCACAGGGATCTGTCCAGGAAGAAGGGGAAAGTGGACACGTCTGTCCAGCTCCAAGGATCCTCTTAGGGATGTGTTACCACTTGCTGGGACACTCACCATCAGGACAGGTCTGATGGCTTCGGTGGCCTGGGGGAGCCGTGAGCAGTCCAGGGAAGGCTGGCATGCTGGGGTGCCGCCCACTCACCAGCAGTTCCTCTATGCCTGGCACCTCGCGCTCTAGCGTGTGGGCACGGCGAGGGACTTTGGTGAGGCCTGGAGGCCGAGCTGGGGGTGCCCCTGGCGGGGGATCCAGACGCAGTGACTTGGTCTTGGGGAGATTCTTGCTGGGGGTTCCACTGCTGCTGTGATCTGGGGGTGGGAAGGTCCCAATGCCACTGTCCAAGGTTCGAGTCAAGGAGCCACAGGCTGTGGAGGAGAGAATGAGGCTCAGGCTCAGGTCATCCCACTCAGGGGTTTCCTGGCTCAAAAGGCTCCTCCTGCAGAACTCACCCCACCCCTGCAATTCCCCCTCAGCTTCGCACAGGTGCCCCTCAGGGCAGGGAGAATCCTTCCTATGCGGTCACTGAGATCCACATCCCCAACACTCAGGGTTGACCACCATGATGCCACCAAGGACCTGGCGCTGCTGCGGCGACAGGAGTGAGGAAAGAAGAGGACGGCTGACCTGTGAAGTGTGTGGTGGAAACTGGCTCTGTCAGGTTGTCTTCGGAGGGCATCTCTTCCCGCCTACCTGGCTCACTGCTGGGCTGTGTGGGTACAGGAGACCTGAGTGCCCATTCCAGTGCCTCCCCAGGACCCCCACAGCAGGCACAATGTAGACTAACAGCTTCCGGGTGTCTAGGAAGACTAGAGCAGGCCCTCAGCGCAGGCCCCGATCAAGAACTTACCTTCCCCGGTTTTCCGCAGCCCTGAAGTGGGCCTACCAGGCCATTCCGAGGTCCGCAGGCAGGCCAGGGGCTCTTGGGATCAGTGGACATTGTCTGGAAATCCCCATACTCAGGCTTGGGCTCCCGCCAGCTCTTGGGGGGCAGCTCCTTGCCGTCCACCCTACGGACAAGCGTGCAGTGGATGTGAGGGAAGCTGGTGCCTAGAGTCGCTAAGGTCCAGGCTGAGCTGGAGTGTCTGACAAGGCTTGAGGTACTGCACAGTACTGTTCCCAAGGAGGTGTTAGGATGGACATGCTTTTGGGCAGCACCAGGCAGAAGCAGGTGGGGCTCTGAATTTGAGGCCAGCCTGGTCTATGCAGATGTTTCAGGCCAGCCTACATATTCAGGCCCCTGTCTCAAGCACAAAAGATGAAAATCCTTTCAGAGGTAGGACCTCTCAGGAAGCGACTAGGATTAGTCATGGCCATGAGGGCACAGACCCTCATGTGACTGGTGGCTTTTAAAGAGGCAGATGCCAAGCACCACACTCCATGCCTCGTCCCATGACACCCTGGGTGGCCACAGGACTCTGGAAGCAGAAGGCAATCACCAAATGTGGTCCCTAGATCTCTAGAACCATGGGCTACAATGACCCTCTTTATAAAAGTAGTTTGTCTTAGAAACGCATTAAATTAGTGATACAAAACAGATTAATACACCAGCCACAAACCCTCCAATGCTGCTGGCTCTAGAGGGGTGTCTACTGCTGCCCACCCTAAGGAGAGGGACCTGTGGATGCTCTCTGTAACACTTCCTGAATCGTAGGAAAGGCAGATGGGTGGAGAGGGAGGAAGAGACAGGAGAGACAGGAGAGAACACGGAAGCCCACCTTCCACTCTTCCCAGGGTCACTGTGCCCAGCCCACGGACAGACAGAGCAGCTCACACTGCCCAGCTCACTGACAGACAGACCAGCTCACACTGCCTAAGGACCACATACAGCAGTCCTGGCCTGCTGCCCTGGGATTTAGAGAACATGGTAGCCCAACATTAATCCCTTTCTCAGGGACTGAGTCCTTCAGCCTTTTTTACTCAGTTGGCCTAGACAGAGTAAACGTTGTAAGTGGTCCACTTCCCTAAACCATGAAACTGTAGTAGCAGGAGTCCAAGGGGAGCTTTCTTGCCCCTTCCCCAAGGTGGACTTTCATCGGACTGGCTAGGAACCAGCCTTTGCTTCCTTATACAGATACCTGAGAGGCTGCAGGGGGGCAGGGGTACGGGAAAATATAGCGAATGAGAGCTAGCCTCACTGAGTTAACACCAGCCAGACGGTGAGGAGGACAGGGTAGTTAACGCCATTTTCTGAGTCCTAACTTGCATCTTGGCCGGGTCACCAGCTCACGGGTGTCTCGATGTTACTGTATTCGCCTTGACCTCTGGGAAGCTCAAACTCCCAGGGTGGCCCAGCGCATTGAATACCTGACCCCTGGTCCCAGGCCCTCACCTGTTCAGTAGCTGTTGCATGAAGGTGTCTGCACCCTGATACATGCCGGCTAGCTGGCCTTGCGCCTGCCCCAGACCGGAGCTGGGCACTGTGGCTGGGCCCCCAGGCCGTGGGCGGGCTCTGCTCAGATACGCCTTCTCTTCCTCTAGCGCTCGGCGCAGGTCTTCTGCCTTCGCCATCAGTTTGGAGATGTTGAGGCTCTCAGCCTCCAGCTTCCGGGTTTCTGTCTTGACTTCTTTCCGGAGTGGGGAGCTGCCCCCAGCCCCTTCCTTGTTTTTGGTAGCCTCTGTGCGGCGGTTCAGAGCTGGCAGCTTGCTCTTTTTAAGGCCGAACCAGCTGGCAATGCTGCTGGTGTTGCGGTGCTTGGCTTCGGAGCCCGGAGCCCGTTCCTGACCTTGAAGACGCAGAACGTTCTCCTCAATGCCCTTCATCACCTTCTCCTCGATGGCGGAGTGTGGCGCTGGCCCTTCCGAGCCCTGGTTTGGATCAGCGGGGCCAGGTACTGGGGATGTAGGCTGGCCAACTGTGCTGCCACAGTCTGCCCAAGGTGGGCCCTTCACTTTGTCAGGCTTGGGGGGCTCCTTGGTGCCCGAGGGTACCACAGGGCGGGGCACTACCTTGGTGGGTGACTTGGAGGGTAGCTTTGTTGGGCTGCTGTGAGGGCTTTTGGGTTTGACCAGGCTAGGGGCTGAGGTTGGCACTTTTGCAGGTGTGCGGGGCATCTGGGGACACAGAGCCCCTGCTAGCCGACTCTTGGCCAGCTCCACTTTGGTGAGGCAGCTCCTTGGTGAGATGGGCTCCAGGTCCACTCGCGCCCCCATGGAGTGGGAGGAGTAGACTCTGGCACCAGGATCCGTAAGTCCAGGTTCCTGCTGCTTCAGGCTGCTTGTGCCCAAGGCCATTGCTCCCCGAAAGATACCCTTAGCTTCTGGCTGTTCGATAGGTCTCGTGCTGGGAGGCGTGTCTCCAGCACAATCTCCTGACCGCACTAGTGCCCTGGCCTTCTCAGTGCTAGACCGGGCTGGCACTCCATTCTTTTCTAGACCCAGAGGCCCCTCAGGGCCTGTCTTCAGTTTTCCAAGTGCTGCCAGTCTGTCTCGCAGAGGTGTGTGGCTAGGATCACCGGGTCGACGCCCTGATCCCTGGCCAGGCTTCTTGGATGAACCACCTGGGGTCCTGCGACTGGGATGGGGAGACTCAGAGCCTGCTCTGTCCATGCTCTTCTCCTGGGGGCTGCTGTAGGGACAGGATTCTGGGAGGCCAGGGCTGGGGGCCCCAGGGCTCCTGAGGACCTCAGGGGTCTGGGGCACCTCCAGGGTCAGCTGTGGGTAGGTGGGCACCTGCAGTGGGGATGGAGGTGGCTCTGGGGAAGAACCCCTAAAGGTGTTCCGGGAAAGGTCCAGGATATTTTCAAAGCAGGGAGACACTACTGGTCCTGGAGACAGTGTAGAGGACACAGCTGACTGGGAGGGTCTGAGCTGCACAGAGTCTGGGATTGCGGAACAGGGTAGAGGGCTGCTGGGCAGGCCCTGTGCCCCCTCAGGGGACAGCTCTCCTCCACCCAGACCCCTTCGAGCCAGCAGTGGGGAGGGGCTACCATCTGAGCCACTGTTTCGGCAAGGGATCCGAGAACTCCGGGGAAGCTGGGGACTGAGTTGGGGCCCTCCTGGGCTAGGGACCTTCTCTGAGGCTGGAGGCAGCTTGAGAAACTTGAGACCTCTGGCTGGAGAGGGCAGAAGGGGTCCCTGGGCATCCCCAGGGGAAGGGGGCCCAATCTGGAGCTTGCTTTTCACCTGAGATGAGGAGTGGGGATGGCCAGGCCGGGAGCCCAGCGGGGCGTCCCCTGCACCCATGAACATGCTGAGGAAGGGAAGGGGTCCCTGGCCCTCTGAGGTAGCACCAAAGCCCAGCCTGGTGGCCTCTGGGGTACTTCCACCCCAAGCTGACTTTGGGAGGCCTTTGGACTTGGACACCTGTGGGGGTCCTGGATCTGGTGAGGATGGCTTCCCAGCACCTGGGTGGTCGCCATTCAGGGGGCCGGTAGCCCCGGCCAGGAAAGCTTGGAGGTAAGTCTCTGTGTCTCCAAGGAGTTGGCCCAGATTTAACTGCTTGCGTGCCAGGGCACCAAGCAGAGTGTCGGGGCTGGGGGCCTCATTGGGATCTCCTGCTTCATCAGAAGAGGATGAGGAGCTGCTACCCGGAGCACAGTGTGGGCCAGAGCTGGGGCCCTGGGCGGGCGGTGGGGCCCTGCTAGAAGCCCAGGGTTGCCGGATGCCTTCTTCTTCTCCAGGGCCCCCTAACACACGCTCCCAGTGCAGCAGTGCCCCTAGGCTCCCAGGACCGAGCAGCAGATAGGGTGCCCAGGGTGAGGGGTCAGGCTGCGGTGGGCCACAGAGCTCGCCGTTGATGGGCTCAGGGGAGCCAGGGCCTTGGCCTGTGGGCCTCCAGGGGGTGGCAGGTGAGCACAGGAGCAAAGGGTCCGTCTCTTCCAAGGCTCGCAGCACCTCTAAAATCTGAGCTTTCTTCCGAAGGAATGGGGACAGGGCATCCAGCGCTGGGGGTGGAGTGGCCGGAGGTCCTGGGCCGCCTGGCCTTACCTGCTGCTCCCAACACACCTGGGAGGAAAAAAGGCGTGAGGAGGAGAGGCCATGTGGCTGGCACATGTGTCCCAGGCCTTAGGATAAACATCTCATAAAAGTATTCTAGAACAAGTTATCATGCCTGTGTCTGGCCCACAGGCGAATCCACAGCTCTTAGGATAAGACACCTTGGCCTCCTCGAGGATCACTGAGCCCCGCCTAGCCAGGCTGTCGTACCTCACACTCCGAGTAGACTGGGCACCCCATGTCCAGTCTCCCATCCCCACTATTCTCTTACACTGCCTGCATGACCAATCACAGTGCTAGGCTGGGCTTGTTCTAGAATGGAGGGAAGCCTGCCTGTGTTCTGGCTCCAGAAAGTACAGAAGTTCAAGAAGAGGCTGTATCATAGCCGAGACCTCAGTCTCACACGGCAGGGAAGCCTGGGCCCTGCCCAGTCAGAGAGCTGACTGGTAGACAGGAGTGCCGGCAGGCCTGGGGATGGCCCCGTGCAAACCTTCTCTGTTGCCCAGCCCTGTCCTGCACAGTGCTTAACTGCACGTGCTCTGGAGTCAGGATATCAACTCCAGTTCTACCTCGTTCATGTGACCTTCAGCGAGTCGTCTGACCTCCAAGTGTCATTGTGTCAGCTGTGAAATGGGATAGTGATTATGTTTAGCCCCACAGAGTCAGAGCCCTGTCTAAGGGGTCCTGCACAGTCGGTGCTCAGCACGGAATGAGCCTGCAAGTATGCACTGTGACTCCCGCTGTGTGACGTCATACGTTTGCTTGCAGGCCGTGACTGGAGGAGGGGTGGGCCTGTTTTTCTTGGTGTGAGGCTGACAGCTGAGGGCTCACACTGCCATCCTGGACAGGACCCTGCATAGGAAACAACCTTCCCCCTGAGACTCGTTAAGAACCCACAGTGGAGCCTCTAGCCAATGAGACACAAACCCCAGCGCCCACTGCTCTTACCTCTCTTTGCCCAGCACAGTGTCCTAAAGGCAGTGAGGTGGACAGTCCCTCAGTGGCGTTTGGGGATGGGGAGGCTGGTCGTTCTGATGGCGTCTGGAGGGGGGTGAGTGGGATCTGCAGAGAGAACACAGTGTTATTGACCCCTCAAAGAGCCAGGCACAGACCCACGGTGCCCTCCAGAGATGCCTCCTGACCTACGATATGGCTCTTACTGTTGCCCTCTGCTGATGAGGCCTGAACACAGGACAGTCTGAAGGCCTACAGGTCTGGGGGACGTGGAAGCAGACGAGAGCAGAGGATTTGGGCTGGCAGACATTTGCAGGGCACAGAGGACAGTGGTGGGTCTAACCCAGTGTGCCTAGCTCGGCTCCAAAACGACTTTGCTTTCTCACTTAAAAATAACACTACCATGAAGGTCCCTTCCTGCTTTGACCACCCAGGATCTAAAAAAAAAATGAAGACACACCAGGCGGTGGTGGCACTTGGAAGGCAGAGGCTGGTGGACAGCCCAAGTTCTAAGATAGCCAGGGCTACATAGAGAAAACCTGTCTCGGAAAAAAATGAACACTTCTCCACACCCCTTCCCCACAAAAAGCCAGGCACAGTGGCATGCAGTTTACTCCAGCTTGTGGCTAGCAAGAGGCCAGCAACAAGCCGGGCGGTGGTGGCGCATGTCTTTAATCCCAGCACTTGGGAGGCAGAGGCAGGCAGATTTCTGAGTTCAAGGACAGCCTGGTTTACAGAGTGAGTTCCAGGACAGCCAGGGCTATATAGAGAAACCCTGTCTCGAAAAAAAAACAAAAAAAAAGAGGCCAGCAGCAGGCCCTCTTCCTTTCCTGTGTCTCTCCAGGACAAGGTGGACGGCATCTGAAGGACATCACACCAAGGCTGACCCCAGCCGTGCAGGCTCTCACATGCGCTCTCTCTCTCTCATGCACACACACTCACACGTGCACACACACACACTCAGACGCATGTATATACTCTCTCTCTCACACACACACACAAAAGGCAGTGAGCATGTTCCCCGGTCTCATGCGAGACATCCACTCTCCAGATAGTACAAGGAGCCTGCAGCCTGGGCTTCCTATTTTGCTGGTTCTCTTGGTCCTTGGAGTTCTCTTACAAGTTGAGTGGGGATGAATCAGCTTTAACCCTTCACTTACCTCATCCCCCAGAGCCTTAAAACCCTTGTAGCATCTAGGCCTTGCCTTTGGTCATCTGCAGCCCAGACCTGCACTTCCGGCCTGACAGTGCTTGCCATCCCAACCTCCTTGACCCCGTGACCCCTCGGAGTGGCTTTTAGTTTGGTACAAGGAAGCTAACCTGTCCTCTTCCTAAGTGCTTCTGTGCTGTGAGGCCTCTTTCCCTGGCCGCTGGCTGCTTAGATCCTCTGCCCCCAGGCTGTGGATTCTTCAGGCAGCTCCTGCTGTTCTTCCTCATTTCCTTTCACACATCCTTCACCCACCTAAGCTGTAAGTGTTCTGTGCCGCCCTCTGGTGTTCCCTCCATGGGGATTCCCTCTCCACAGCCATCTACAGACTGTCAGGCTCCTTTCCACCCGCACACAGGGCCAATGCCAGTTCCTTGCAGGAACTTCCTTAAGTCTGTGTGTATGGTGTGCATGCATGTGCAGATGTGCATGCACGCATGCACGCATGCACACACGCATGTTCTCGGGCACTGTTCCTCAGGAGTCACCTGCCCTGTTTCTTAGAAACAGGGCTCATCACTGGGACCTGGGGCTCAAAGAGTAGTCTCAGCTTAGACTGTTAAGTGCACAGCTTCAAGTCCAGCTTTTTACATGTGGTGCTGGGGGTTACATACAAGCCCTAACGTGTGCATGACAAGTCCCTTACCACTGAGAAAGCACTCCCCAGGCCTCCTCGTCCTCTGAGGGCTAGTTGTCCCTATCCTGTACCCGGGGACGAGCAGGGCTGCCACACTTGACTCTGTAGCATGGCTGCCCATAGCTGTGTCTTAGCAGTCTCAGCCTCCCAGGGACACACTCACCCTGCACAGGATGTAACACCCACAAGGCCTTGAAATCAGTTCAGTTCCTCAGGCCTTGGCAAAGGCATGGCCCCCAAGAAAAGCTTAATTAGTGTCTGCTCAATGGAGCTCTCAACCCGGTGAAACACACCCTGGGAGTCACCCTAATAATACTAAACCGCCGCTGTTTACTGACTTTCTGTGAACCAAGCACTATAGATTACCTCATTTAATCCTTTGGAAGGGGAAACCTATAGTTTATAAACTTTGATACTCTGCCCAAGGTCACACTTAGCTAAAAAGCAGTTCAATTGGAAACCCGACCCCAGTTTATTTGAGGCCAACATTTAACACTTGTAATTTTCCATTGCGTCATGGTAATGTGGGGGAGAGATCTACTGGACCGACCCTCAGTGATCCTGGAGTTCATTCAGGTTTTTAACAAAAAGTGACTTTAGGTTGCTCTGTGTTTGGTTGTCAGTCACTGGGATGCAGGAAGCCTGGCGACAGCTAGGCCTCGGGGGTTCCTGCAGAGGCAGGACAGCGGCGGGGGCAGCTGTGGACTATCCACTGCTGCCTGGGATCCGGTTCACAGGGAATCAGATACCCGGTTGGAACACATGTTCAGACAGACATGGCTCAGCTCTGCCCTGATAAAGTGCTTCCTTCCTTATCAAAATGGGGGCAGGGGCTGGCTGCCCTTAGAAGCAACCTGCTAGTCTCCTCAACTTCCAGACCTCTCTTCTCTCTGCGTCTTATTCCATCCTTGGGGCTCCTGACAGGGTGACATCCATGACAACTGATCCCAGGACTCATTCCCAGAGCCAGCCCTTCCCCCCCACATTCCCCCCACCCCCACTGTTCCCAGGGTGGGCAGGGTCCAGGCTGCCAGCAGAAAACAGTGTCTGTGAACGTGCAAGCCAGCATATGCGGCTGTCCACACTCAGTTAATGGGGTGAAGTGCCGTTCTTGTCCTCTCTGTGACACGCAGCTCTGGGTTCCTTATGCTTAGCCCTGCCCTGGCCCTGGCCAGGAAGAAGCCACGTCAGTGGCCACAGAGGCCTCTAGGGAGCTGGAAATAACTGCATTTGCAGCCTCCACCCAACTCCCCACACAGGGCAGGGTAAATCCGAACTTTCTCTGTTAATAAGAAGGGGTACACTGGGAGTGAGGGCCATGCTTCTCATCTTAGTACTTGGGTAGCTGAGGCAGGAGGATTGCTGGAGTGTAAGTTCAGCCAGGGATGCAGAGTAAGACCCTATCCTCCCCCTCCTCTTCCAACAACAACAACTAAGAATACTGTCTGGCTTAGTAGGGAGAACCTGGGAATAGCATGACAGATCAATCTGCAGAGACTTGGGAAGTTTTCCTTCAGCTAATATGCAAGTCTGTTAGTCCGAGTACGCCTTCCCCGCATGGCCACGGGCCCTGTGTTGAGGACAGCTGACACCCTGCTTCTATGAGGTGAACAGAAGAGAGCGGATGCTAATGGGGCCCACAGGAGAATGTTCTGCCCACCTGAGGGAGGGAGCTGGCCGTGAGCTGTAGCTTCTGCTGCAGCAGTGCGTTCAGCATCTGATTCTGCCGCTCCAGGTCAAACACCCTCTTCTTCAGCTTGATACACTCCTCCCGCAGGTCCTGTCCACCCAGGAAGGACAGGAAACAAAGGTGAGGAGGCAGGAGAGGGACTGCGACTTCCCGCCCCAGCCAGCTGTACTCACAGCTACAGCCTCTGGGGATGAGTTCTCTAGGTTTACTATCCTAAGGAACGGTAAAGGCCAGTCTCTGTCACTTCCACCATTTCTGCAGCTGGCTTCCTCCCTCCTAGAAACCATGTCAAAAGGGAGGGCGTCTAAGACGTGGGAGAGCCTGAAGTCAAAGCGGCCCATGTCACAGCGATCCGAAGAGAACATCTCAAGGTCGCTGAGGCTCACAGCGTTGGTAGTGTTTTGAAGGAGGCAGAGAAATCAGCTAGGCTCTGAGTAGGAGAGGGTACTCTAGTCAAAGCTCCCATGGTTCAGAGACCTGGCTTAACCAACCCACTCTGCTTCCTGGGAGAGAATAATTCACCAATCATAGGCAGCGGCATGGACCAAATGGGCCAATAGGGAGCTTCTCCTAGGCCACTCTGTGGTGGCAGAGACCTAGTTGAGCAGGTCTCTGGAGTCTCAGGGCAGGGTCTCCTGACTATATACCCTGGGTCTATCCTGCAGCAGTTCGGTGGGAGTGAGATATTCCTGAATCCACTCACCTTCTGGTTCAGCAGTGCCTGCACCACGTGGTTGGCAACCTGGGGACACAAACCCAGGAGCTGAGCTGACACCGTGCCCACCCACCCTGTCCCCAGCCCTGCCCTTTGGCAAACCTCACAGACCTCATCCAGGCAGCGTTCGTAAGTCTCCCGCTGACTCTCATTGGCCTGTGCAAGCGCAGAGTTCTCTGCCTACAGGGGTGAGGTGGGAAAGGGAAACTTTGAGGCTGATTGTACCCTGGGAGTGAGGGAGACAGAGTGGACAGGCTTTGCCATGTCCATCAAACTCCTGGGCCAGGGTTATCTGACCATTTACCCAGTAGCCTCTATGGCCACCACTGTCCTTGGAGCTAGCAGGACCATAGAGGTGTGAGGAAAGACACCTGGGGCATAGGACGGCTACACACCCTTTGCTGCCGCCTGAGCTGGAGAGGGAAGAGGGACAAGGGGCTTCCTAGGGGAGTTTTAGTAAAGAAACGTCCAGCCCTCTCCCGCCTGGCAAGCCTTCTTCTCCACACAGAGCTCAGAGCTGGGCAGCCCTGACTTCCCAGGGTTCTACCTGGCACCACCGCCCTACCCTGTCTGCCCCCACACACCTCCAGCTCCCGAAGTCGGTGCAGGAGCTCCTGGCAGGTGCCGAGCTCCATGCTGCTGTCTTCTCCCGACGCTGGCCTCAGGTTTCCAGTGCCTCCGGCTGGCTGGTCCATGGCCTTGGGAGTCAGGCTCTGGGAACAAGGCCTGGCAGGCTACTCCCAGGCAGACGAGAAATAGGCAAGAAGAGAAGGCAGGAGGAGGATGACATAACTCTCTAGTGACCTCTGTTACACTTGCGATAATGCAACAGCTCAAGGTCGGCCTGGGTGAGTCCCCTTCACTCTTTCCATTTGGGACAGGATAGAAACCTCAGCTCTCAAACACACCCTGCACAGACCCCTAAGTCTCTGCTGGCCAATCAGCTGCCCTGAGATTCAGCATCCCTGTTTACGAAGTAACTCCAGCTTCAACTCATGAACCTCACCATTGACCTAACACATAAGTCTGCCAAGGGACTTTATTTATTTATTTGGTTATATGAGACAGGGTTTCTCTGTGTAACAAGGCCTGGCTGTCCTGGACTCGCTCTGTAGTAGACCAGTCTGGCCTTGAACTCACAGAGATCCGTCTACCTCAGTCTCCTGAGGGCTAAAGGTGTGCACCACCACGCCCCGCACTGAGGGGATTTGAGAGTAAAGATGAGCTCAATCTACGGCTCAGCAGGTAAGAGGGCTGCCTGCTCTTCCTGAGGACCCAGGTTCCCTTCCCAGCACCCACAAGCCAGCTATGCTTTGTCTCCTCCTGGACACACCACAAAGCATCCTTGGTGCCTTCTCTACTCCCTCTTCTGGCTCCAAATGATCCAGGCACTCTGAGAGAGCTTAAAACACTGGTCCCAGTGGGCCAGCGGCTTTGCACATGTGGACCTCTCCGCTGGGGCCTCTCGATGCCACCTGCCTTGCAGCTCAGCCAGGTCTTCCTATTGCCCTTCGGGCTCTCAAACTCTATCTGTGATGATGCTGTTCTCAGCGGTTCTATAATGGTCCTTGGTTAACAGCTGACCAAGGCTGTTAGCTTTCTGAGCGCAGGGCACAGTACTCACTTCCCTGACCAAACTCACTCTTCCTGTGTAACCTGGCATGCAGGACACAGACTGAAGACCAGAGACTAGTCTGCCCCGGACACACACGAGCACAGCAGAGCTTTGACTGACACTGCGTTGTGTCCCTCCCATCAAGGAGGCTCCCGCTGTTGCTGTTAACTTGACACGACACGTCTTCCATCTTTCATCTGAGACCCTGCGTGTCACGGCTCGAATCTGAAATGTTCCCCTTGGGCTCATCTTGAGCCCATGTTTCCTGAGCAGTAATCTTTAAGATCCTTCAGATCTTCGGAGGATATAGCTTGCTCTCTAAGTTCCCGGCTCACTGCTTCCTGCCCAGTAGTTGTGAAGAGTCTTTACCTCAGACTTTTGCCACCTCAGACAAAGCTACTTTACACTGACTTCCTTGCCAAGAGCCGAAAAAAGTCTGGCTTTTTTTTTTTTTTAAATGTTATTTCCATCAGGTATTTTGGGCACAGTGACACAAGAACAATGAATATATCTCAATGTGGGACCTAGGTGCCAAGGGCCACGTGCCTCTTAGTCTCCGCCTAAGCTCCACTGCTTCATCGTTGCCTGATTAAAGGCCCCATAAAAGAGAATTAGACATTGTGGATCAGAGAACCTCTCAGCACCTGATCCTCACTCTCCTCCATGTGAGGCACAGTGCGGCCTCTCTCGCCCCAGCTCCTTCCCCTGTCCCAGCATGCACTGGCCCTGGGCCCCTCACCGGTCTCTGTCCTGTCACCAGGCTGGCACGGTCACTCTGGCAGCCAGATGTGTCACCTCACCTGTAAAGAATTAGAGGAGCGGTGTCAGTGCAGCCTTCCCTCCGTAGTGGGTCTGCCTTAGCACGCAGTGGGTCTGGAGTAAGCCGGGAGCCCTGCCTTTTTGCTTTCAAAGTTTCTACTTAACAGACAAGGGAGACGGACAGCAGGAAGCTCTGACAACAGGCAGAGGCCCGCATGGGGTCTAGATGAAACCCAATGGGAAAGCATTCAGAGCAAAGAGCCAGTGGCAAACTTTTAAATCCACTCAACCTTCCCAGTTTTTGTCTGGTGACATGGTTCCACTTGCCCCACAAATGTCCCCAGATTCCAGCCAGAAGTCATTTGCCTCCCAGGTGAGACTTCAGTGCCCTTCCAAACCCACACTGCCGCTAATCTCCCCATCACAGGAGGAGATAAATGCTATAATCAATGCTTGTATTTAGAGCAAATTAAGGAATAGCTATCCTAGCATACACTGAATCTACTCTGTGTGCGTTTAGTGTCAGAAGGCTTTTTTGTACCCCTGCATTAATGTCTCTGACAACACTGGCTGGGGTTTCCAGCATTCTCGGGTAAAAGATCTTGCTGTAAAATCCCACATCTAGTTCACACAGTCCACTGGACAGGCATGGATGCCCCCTGCTCTGTGGTCTGAGCTGTACACATCCAAGTCTTACCGTCAGCTACATCAAACAGCTTATATACGAGCTCTGCCCAGCCCAGGGCCATGGTAGACAGAGCTTGCTGTATGGGATCCCAGAGCCCTACAGCTGGACAGACTTGGGTAAAGACACTGACTCCAGAGAATTACTTTCCTGGCTTAAGAAATGGGTAAGATTACTCAGTGCAAAGGGCAGGCGGAGGACACACTGGGGTAACAAATACAGTGTTCGGCATGAGCTCACTGGACACTTTGGATTAGGCAGTACAAAACCTTCGGTGGTCTTGGGCTCACAGTGAACCCAAGTTCCAGGCCCCCCACACTGGAGTCTTAGGTGCAGGGTGTCTACATGTCTTAGGCACTGCCTAACCTGGCCTGCAGTGTCCTCTGAGGACCTCCCCTTCCAGGCCTCTACCCTGTCAGCACAGGGCAGGCCCAGTCTTCCTAGGTCTCTTCCCCAAACACTTGAAAGGAGTCAGCTTGAAGTTCTGAGGCCAGGAATAATAGGCAAAGGAGAGAAATCTTTCTGATTTGTGTGTGTGTGTGTGTGTGTGTGTGTGTGTGTGTGTGTGTGTGTGTATGTGTGTGTGAGTGTCCTTATGGCATGCCAGCTAAGCATTCTGCCACTGAGCCCTAGGCCCAAATGTATACACGTATTCCATAGTGGGTACGGGCCTCTGAAAGCAGAAGATGAAGAATTATGTAATACTTTTTTTTTTTTTTTTTTTTTTTTTTTTCTGAGACAGGGTTTCTCTGCGTAGTCCTGGCTGTTCTGGAACTCACTCTGTAGACCAGGCTGGCCTCAAACTCAGAGATAAGGTTGCCTCTGCCTCCCAAGTGCTAGGACGAAAGGTATATACTACCACTGCCTGGCTTAATACTAGTTTTAAATACTCCACAAAAATGTATAGTCCTGGCAGTTGGAGAGACAGCTCATTTCCTGCTCCTGTAGAAGACTAGGGTTCAGTTCCCAGCACCCACATGGCAGCTCACAAGCATCTGTAACTCCAGTTCCAGGGGGTTGGTTCATCACCTTCTCCTGACCTCCAAGGGCACTGCAAAGATATGGTGCACTCACACAGTGCAGGCTGAACACTCACACACATAAAATAAATACAATAAATCTTTTTTTTTAAGTTAAAGACCTTTGTTATTTTAACATTGTAACATGAGCCCAGTCTAACTCGGTTTGCTCCCGACATCCTCGCATTTGGTATATTTAGAAATGGGGGCCTGGGAAAAAATGAAAGCAATTTTAAGAAGTTGTTTCCCTTCCCACACACAACGTAGAGGCCTCAGGTTACATTCACCAGTCAACAGCTCTGCTCTCACCCTCTACACTGTGTCCGCTTATCAACTCCAGCACCAGTCTGCGGCTCCTGATGACCAGGGACCATCAGCGTCCCCCTCAACCCTACACTCTGTGTCCTCCCCATCCCAGCAACCCCCAGGGAGGAGCAGTTGGCACGAATTCAAACATCTGTGCCCTGGGAAGGTGACTGGGATACACAGGGCAAGGCCCAGCGCCTGGAAATGAAAACACTAGAGCCAGGGGAAGTGTAACAGCTTGTGCTCTTCACAGGGAGACAAAACCCAAAAAGAACACAAAGGTCATTTATCAGGGTGTCTCTTCATAAAACCATTAAGAAGCATGCCAGGCAGGAATGAGGGCCAGAACTCGAGGTCACTGTAGTCTTCTTCTGTACTGAATCACATGACCACTACCCCTCTCCAAATGTGACCCCTACAGAGGCAGAGGCAGGGGCCGGTGGGGATGCACTGGACACCTGACGTGTCTTAGCTATGTGAGAGTAACGGTCGCTCCTGCAGCACTCTCTGCAAGGGTTGCCTCAAGGAAAATTGTGAGTCACTCCCACTGCGGAGAGACGCCCGCTGTACCCTGACCCAGAAGCCTTGGCCAACCCAGGGTGGAGTCTGCAGGCAGCCACCAGCAGAGAGCAGGAAGCTTTCAGCCACACAGGGGAGGAGTCATGAGAAAAGCCTCACACTTAAACTTGTGCTGGGGAGGGGCCACATCTACATCCGTGTTACATTTGTGTGTTTGTGTGCCCGACCACGTGCCACACGTCACACACAGAGGTCAGCGCGGTGGGTAACCTGCAGCAGTTGGTCCTCCCCTTCTACCATGTGGGCCTAGGTTGTCAGGCATGGTGGGAAGCAACCTTACATCCTAGGAAGCTGAAGAGTTATTAAAGAAGGTAGGTGTGGTGGCACAAGCCTGGAACACTTAGGAGCTTAGGTAGAAGTGTCACGAGTTCAAAGCCAGCCTGAGTCACACACAGGGATAGTCATTTAGTCTTAAAATTTTTTAAAGATTTTTCAAAAAACCTTCCTGTGGCCCTCTAGGGAACACTAGAATCCACAGTGACAGGATCACCTGGATCTCCAGATGATGGCTGCATTAAACAAAGCCGGCATAAGTCTTTTCCCCAGAGGCCGAACATGTGGGATGTCACTGAGCCTCGGCCAAGCACTCTCCTCCTCCTCCCTTGGGGCTTAGTCGGACCAGTTGCTGGGGAAAACCCAGGCTTGGATCCTAGGATGGCCCTGGTTTCAAACATTCCTCTGTGCATCAGAGAGGTTGGATCAGAGAACCCCTTGCCAGCCAGGCTGGGTAGTGGGGAGGAGGCTGGGTTTAGAAACTCTAAACTTGACTGGAAGCTTCTGATAGAATTGCAAGTAAGAACTGCAAGCAAGAGGCCCCTCCCCTCATAAGGGGCCTGATTCACAGGGAAGTGATTTCAGTGGGGAGGGGGGAAGGGCAAGCTGACAGCTCTCAGGCAGCAGGGAGACAGGAAGGGAAAACTGCTGAGAAGTGTCTGGTCAGTCAGGCATGTGGCTCACACCTGTGCTCTTGATGCTGAGGCAGGAGGACTGCTGGGAGTTAACGTTGTGAGATATGACACACCAGCCTGGATTAGAGCAAGACCCTGTCTTTAAAAAACAAAACACAGAAGGATATGGAATATGTTCCCCTTATGTAATCTAAGAAACAGGTTTTCAGAGCAGGCCTTTAATCCTAGCACTTGGGAGTTCCAGGTCAGCCTGGTCAACAGAGAGTTAGTTCCAGGCTACACAGAAGAAACTCTCTCTTGAAAAACTTTAAAAAAAGAAAAAAAAAAGAAAGAAAGAAGAAGAAAACCCCAAATAAACAGAGTGAAAATTTGGGGCTGGAGAGATGGCTCAGTGGTTAAGAGCACTCTCTGCTCCTACAGAGGTCCTGAGTTCAATTCCCAGCAACCACACGGTGGCTCACAACCATCTGTAATGGGGTCTGATGCCCTCTTTTGATGTGTCTGAAGACCGCTACAGTGTACTCATATATACATAAAATAAATAAATCTTTAAAAACAAAAACCAAAAAACCAACAGAGTAAAAATTTAAACTCCAAAGTCCGGTGGTTCACATCTGTAATCCAGGGCTTGGGAGGGGGACGCAGGAGAACTGGGCCAGTCTCAGCTACAGCAGAGCCTGCCACAAGCCAACAAAGAAATGCCTTTATCTCCCAAACCCACAGCCAGGACTTGTACATGCAAAGCACTGAGCCCCCAGCCCTGAGCCTTTAAATCTAGGATGCTAGGACAGACAGAAGATTCTGCACCTCAAACACAGATCTTGCCATCCTGGCCTTTAGTCAGCCAAGGAGAGCAGAGGATCTGTGCCCACAGACCATTCTCTCCAGTGGTGTGTGTGTGTGTGTGTGTGTGTGTGTGTGTGTGCGTGTGTGTGTTGTGTGTGTATGAGAAGCATGGTTGCCTGGTCTCTATCTCTCCTTACTGGGCCATCAGCCAAGGCCTTCTGGCCCTGAGGAGCCCCTCACTTCCCAGCTGTTCCCCAAACAGTCCTCCTGGGAGAAAAGCCAGGGCAGGGGTGGGAGAGGAGTGAGCAGGGGCAGGGAGGAAGAGATCAGGGCTTACTTAAATTAAAGAATCATCTGTGACACCAGCCAGTTCAGTCCCCTGCCAGCTGCTCTCTGGTGTCCCAGCCTGTCACACCCTGGGGTCCACTTATAAACAGCAACCTTAGCACCCACAGCAGACACAGAGCAGGCAAAGAGCAGCCCCGGGATGCAGGGGGTGTGAGCAAGGACCTGAGAGACTCCACTTCATCTCTGGCTCAAAGTACCTAAGAATTCCAACTGGACTCACTCCTTCCACAGGGAAAGAAGCCAAGAAACAGTGGCTGTCCCCCCGGCTGGTCCTGAGACACAATGGACCTTCTGCAGTAATGCCTGTTGGATCCTCCTTCCAACTCTGTTCACTGGTACTCTAAGAACCCACCACAGACGTGCAGGTTCTTCCAAACCCAACTAAGCAGGACTGGGCTTATCCTACTAGGCAGTCTGGGGTGTTATTAGCCCCTCAAAGACTTCTGGATTTTAACATTCCTCATCTCAGCACTCAGAGATCTCCTGTTCCCTGTCCAAGTCATAACCCAACAACAAAAATAGCAGCTGCTGGAGGTGGGGAGAGGGAAGGGGTTTCCACACAATGGGTTTATTTGTAGGACTACTCACCAGGGGCTCAGCAGCCATGCAGCTGAGGCCCCACTCCCAGAAGGCCAGCCAAGAGCTAGGTCAGCCCAGAAAGGAGATGGGAAAAGTATCAGAGCAGAAGGCAGAGGCAAGGCCTAGCCCAGCTCCAAAACTGAGTTGCTGTGTGACTTCAGACAGGTCAGTCTCTCAGGAAGAGGTTCCTTCTCACTATGTGGAGATTATTCTAGAATAGTAACTCTCACAGAGTGGCCTGGGGACCC
The DNA here is from genome assembly GCF_004785775.1 of Grammomys surdaster. Taxonomy (NCBI): domain Eukaryota; kingdom Metazoa; phylum Chordata; class Mammalia; order Rodentia; family Muridae; genus Grammomys; species Grammomys surdaster. The sequence goes on along the minus strand of NW_021620574.1, from coordinate 888,433 downwards.
TAGTAATGACACTGTCTACCTGTGTTACTCGGCGCCTTCTCTGGTGGCACTTCCCAAAGACTGCTGCCTGTGACAGCAGCAGACACCCACGACACAGAAGCAGATATGAGGATCTCGCTGCTCTCTACAACGTCAGACACCAGATTTGCAAACAGTAAGAACACGGACATTCTCCACTTTTTTGTTTCAGGATATAAAATTATTTTCACAAGATATGTCATCACGGTTATTATTTAACATTTCTATTTCACTTTATTATTTTTCATTCGTTTGTTTTGAGACTGGGCCTCGATATACAGCCTTGGCTGGCTTGGAACTTGCTATGTAGACCAGGATGGCCTTGAACTCAAAGAGCTGCCTGCCTCTTGAGTACTGGATTAAGAACACAGCTAGGTGGTATTATCACTATTACTATATTATTATTATTATTATTATTATTATTATTATTATGCATGTACGTGTGTGCATGTGTTCTCATTTTGGTGCATGTATGGAGGTCAGAACTGACTACCAAAAGTTGTTTCTCTCTTTTCATGAGGGTCCTGGGTGTCAGACTCAGACCATCAGGCTTGGTGGCAAATGAGTTTACGTACTAAACTGTCTCAATGTACTTGTTTTTACACCTGTCTGACTGTCTGTCTGTCTGTCTGTGCTTGCATGCACACGAAGGTGCATGTGTGGAAGTCAGAGGACAACTTTTGGGAGTCAGCTCTGTCCTTCGAGACTCTGGAGATCAAACTCCAGACATTATGAGAGACGTTGTATCAAATGCTTTTTCCAGGATAAGCCATCTTATTGGCCTTTAAGTGAACGAAATAAACATTTAAAACTCTCAGTTCTAACACAGCGTAGGAAGAGTAGCGAGAGGGCAGAGAGGCTCTTCCCTGTGGCTTCCTGGCTACCACATTTCTATCTTGCCCCAAGCCCAAAAGTAATGGTTAGAAGCCTATGAAACTACAGACTAGATAAAGCTTGCCTTAAAAAGAAAGCATAGAGTTCATATACCAAAAGGCTTGAGAATCATGTTGGGTTGGTTTTTAGGTTTGTTTTTGCATGCTGGGGATCAAACTGAGAGAGGAACATTCTACCAATCGCGCTACTGCACAGCCCTAAGGATCGCCTGTCTAGGACAGAGAGGGAAGGTTCAGTTTATCACTGTTACCACCACTACAGGAGGGAAAGATGGCTAATCCAACTGAGAAGTTACACTCTGTCTGCCTGCCTGTCTATCAACCCATCTCTCCTCTATCCATCATCCATCATTCATCTATCTATCTATCTATCTATCTATCTATCTATCTATCTATCCATCCATCCATAATCTATCATCTATCTATCTATCTATCTATCTATCTATCTATCTATCTTCTATCTATCTATCTTTATCATCCACCTATGTATCTATTCTCTCTCTCTCTCTCTCTCTCTCTCTCTCTCTCTCTCTCTCTCTCTAACCCATCCATCCTTCCATCCACTACTTTCCCGATTCCATAGCTGTGGGATCCAGGGAAGAATAAGCTGAGTCCAGACTGAATGCAGTTTTGAAGAGCCACTGCAGCTGGTGGCTGGAGACCCTGGTCCTCGGCATATCCTCCCTGCAGGGAACAGGAGAGGGGAAGGCAAAGGGCAGACACTCACTCCTGTCCCCAGCCTTTCTTTACCTACTTTTCTCACTTTCTCTGTGCCAACCACAGGGGTCATCTGTGCCACGGGTCCCACCAGCTCTCCTCAAGGCCTCCAGGTGGAATTACTCTTCCAATCTTGAAATCATGATTCCTTCTCTGCTCTCCTCAAACTGTCAGCTACTCACCCCATTTCCCCAGAGGGGAAAAGCAAGCAGCTGGAATCCCCTCTAATCTCCAACATTTTTTGTAGCCCTATGAGAATCTTCTCACCAGGCTTGAGGGCACACATCTTTAATCTCAGCACTCAGCACAGTAGCAGAAGCAGGTGGATCTCTATGAGTTCAAGGTCAGCCTAGTCTGCATACTGAATTCCAGGCCAGCCAGGGCTACGTGGTGAGACTCTGTCTCAAAACAAACCATAAAAACAAACTGTCCACCGGGCAGTGTTGGTGCACGCCTTTAATCCCAGCACTTGGGAGGCAGAGGCAGGCAGATTTCTGAGTTCGAGGCCAGCCTGGTCTACAGAGTGAGTTCCAGGACAGCCAGGGCTACACAGAGAAACCCTGTCTCGAAAAACCAAACAACAACAACAATGAAAAAAAACAAATTGTCCGTCCCTACTCATCACCCATTAGAGCAGAGAGCTGTCTTTTTCCTGCCAAAGTCAGTTCATCCTGACTGACACATTGTGTCTAGTTTTGGTATCTATCTTCTGAAGGCATTTTCCCATTCATTTTTTTATGTGCTAGGAATTACTCTCAGAGCCTCAAGCATGCTAAGTATCAGCCCAAAAGCTTCTCATTCAACTCTAAGGTTATTTTTTTTTATTTTATGTAAATGAGCATTTTGGCTGCATGTATGTGTGTGTGTGCCAGGTACACACCCGGCATCCACATGGTCAGGGGAGGACATCAGATTCCCTGAAAATGGGGTTATATATGAGTGTGAGCGTTCATGTGGGTTCTAGGACTTGAACCCAGGTCTTCTGTAAGAACAGCCAGTGCACCACCACTAAACCACTGCTCCAACACCATTCTCAAGCACCTTTTACTTTAAAAAATAATATGAAAGTTTTTCAATATCTCCCTTCAAAGCCAAGGGTTGTGGTACAGTTTCCTGTGAGGCTGAAACATTCCATCCTGCAGAAAAACTCCTTAAACAGGAAGGTGAGCAACTCGAAATAGTTTCAGGAAGTCCCTGAAACTGACTAAATTCACTAGGCTCCTTGCCGGCGGAGTATGAAATAAAAGCTGAGGATCCCTCTCAGATCAAGAAAACTGAACTGCAATGAAGACTCTCAGAGGAGAAAAGCTACAAAGAGGATTCCCGAGGCCAGCCGAGCTGCTTGACTAGCTTTAAAACTCCTGAGAACCTGGAAAGGACACTCTGCAGCCTACTGAGCAGTGAACACCAAGGTCCCAGCTGTCAGCTGTCATTCACGCTGCCAACTCCTTTGGTGACGCAGCCATCTTCCAGTCATTTCTGTTCCTATAAGTAACTCCAATAAAACCGAACGGCTCATCAAATTGGACTTTGGTGGTATCTTGTAGAGTGAGTAGATGTGTGTGTTGTGTCTCCCCAGAAAAAGTTTTGACACACATCGCCAAGTTTCTCAAAAAGGGGGAGAAAAAAAGAAAACGAACAAACAAAAATATATAAAAATTTTAAAAACCCAAAGGAGCCACCATCAGTTGTAAGAGCTGGCCCTGGCAAATCAGGAAAGCTGGCCCTGGAGGCTCAGGTGCTGTAAAGCTGGTGGGCAGACTAACTCAACTTCCACCTAGGCCCAGATCCAGAGTTTGGAGTTGACCTCCCCAATATACACCCCATCTATGAACTGCTGGAGCATGTGAAGGAGTTGGTCCTGCAGATCCAAAGCTGTGGGATCTCCATGACACAGAGCAACGACAGGATAACTGGGAGGAGCTCCAGTGACGATCTGGCATTGATAGCTAGCATAGGAGAAGCTGGCAGCCATGAGCCAGACCAATGACTCACTGCAATGAACATTTGCAAGTAAAGGGGGAAAGGGTACAGAGTGTGACACGCCGTGACACACTGTAACTTCCATGGAGAGATGTTCTATTTTCTTGTTTTGTTGTTTTTATTTTTGTTTTCTTTGGTGGTGTGGAGGCTGCAAGGGTGGAGGATGGATGTGAAGAGATGGGGGGATGAATGGGATTGGGGTGTGAGAAGTGGAATTCACTAAGAATTTATAAAAACAAAGAACCCTAAATGGACTGAGGGCTCACACCATCCTTGCTCCTGTCGTAAGTGGCAGGTCACTCCACCACTGCAGTAAATCCAAGCCACACCTCCCAGTCTTCACTGTCTTCTCATGTCTCCAGGAATCCCAGGAATCCCTTTTTTTCTCTGTGTAGCCCTGGCTGTCCTGGAACTCACTCTGTAGACCAGGCTAGCCTCGAACTCAGAAATCCGCCTGCCTCTGCCTCCCAAGTGCTGGGATTAAAGGCTTGCGCCACCTCTGCCCAGCCCAGGAATCCCTTCTACCTGCACTTATTTACCAAGCTTCGGAGCAGAATCCCCATCCCGTACAATCCACCCAATTAAAGTGTGTATACTGGGTACGGTGTCACACCATCTCAGCATGCTCAGGCGCAGGTGGGAGACTCTCGCGCTCAAGGCCAGCCTGAGATACCTGAGACCTGGCCTCAGAGAACATCTACAAATTATAGAGGAACACAAACAATCCAGTGGATTTCACTATATCCAGGTAAGTGGCCAATCGCATCAATTTTAGACCGTCTATTTACTCTTGCCTTTTTCCTTAGCAGCTTCCACCAGGCTAGCCCAAGGGAACCACTGTGTAGCTTCTGTCTTCGTATATTTCTTTATTCTGGACATTTTGTTTGAATGGAATCGCACAGTAAGTGGCCTCCTGTGACTGGCTCCTTCCACCCCGTTATAGTCTGTTCAGAGTTCACCGTGCTGTACGCTTTATTACTGCTCATTCTTCACGGCTAAGCCTGTGTGCACAGCCCACGATCTGTTTATCCACTCCCTGAAGGTGTACACTGGGGCTGTCTGCACCTTTGGGCTATAATAATAATATAATCTATGGGCACGTTTGTGTATGGCTGCATGTCTTCAATTCTCTTAGGGATCTATGAGTAGAACTGCAAGATCATGTGACCTGCTTCTAGTTGTTCAAGGAAGTACCAGACTGCCTTCCAAAGCTGACACAGTTTTACCATTTCACCAACAAAGGCTGCGATTTCTTTACACCCTCACTGCTTGTCACCTGCTTTTCTGATCCTAGACACTCTTAACTATGTGAAGCAATACTCACTGTGGTCTGGCTTTAAGAGTCTCATTATAAGCTCTGGCTGGCCTGGAACTTGCTATGTCTACATAAAATGCTAACCTTGAATTTACAGAGATCCTTCTGCCTTCTGAGTGCTAGGATTAACTATGCAAACCACCATACCAATTCAATGGTTTTGGTTTATAAGTCCCAGATGATTTACAATGTTGGGTGTTATTTACAGCTTTCCCGCTGCCTCAGAATTTCTTTTTATTTTATGTATAGTAATTACGGGTGTTTTTTTTTTTTTTTCTGGCATGTTAAGTCTGTATGTGTGCAATGCCCAGGGAGGTCAGAAGGGGCAGTCAAGTCCTCTGGGACTACAGTTACAGATGATTGTGAGCCACCATGTGGGTGCTGGGAACTGAACCCAGGTCCTCTGGAAGAGCAGCCAGTGCTCTGAACAGCTACCCGTCTAGCACCTCATTTTTAGTTTTACTTGGAGAAATGTTTATTTGGTTCTCTGCCCATTTTCAAATTAGGTTTTCTAGACAGACACCAGTATTCTTTACATGTTCTGAAGATAATAAACTCTTAGTCCATATAAATTGCAAATGTTTCCTCTATTCTGCGGGAGAACATTTAACTTCCTTGAGAGGATTTTTTTTTTTTTTTTTTTGGTCCTGGACTCTTCTCAGTTTTCCAACTTCTCAACTCTGTCTCTCTCTGTCTCTCTCATCTGTGTGTGTGTGTGTGTGTGTGTGTGTGTGGTGTGTGTACTTAACAGATATAGTAGCATGTTACCACTTATATATTTTCCTTTAAGTAGAACAGTTTTTAGAAGATGACATGACAGAATGCGTTCACATCCTACCAGAACCCACATGGCAGCTCACAGCTGTCTGTAACTCCAGGATCTGACACCCACACACAGACATACATGCAGGCAAAACACCATTACACATAAAATAACTAAATTATTTTTAAAAGTTAAAAAAAGGCCGGGCGGTGGTGGCGCACGCCTTTAATCCCAGCACTTGGGAGGCAGAGGCAGGCGGATTTCTGAGTTCGAGAGTTCGAGGCTAGCCTGGTCTACAGAGTGAGTTCCAGGACAGCCAGGGCTACTCAGAGAAACCCTGTCTCGAAAAACCAAAAAAAAAAAAAAAAAAAAAAGTTAAAAAAAAAAAGGCAAGTGGACCCCTGTGCACTCCAGGCCGGCCAGGGGTACCCAGTGAGACCCCGTCTCAACTGCTCCCTCCTCCCCCAGAAGTTCAAACCTCATAAATTCATAAAAAAAGTTTAAACCTTAAAAAAAGTTAAGGGGCTAGATGGGGTGGTGCACCCCATCCCAGTGCTCAGGAAGCAGAGGCAGGAAGATCTCAAGAGTTCAAGGCCAGCCTGGTCTGTAGAGTGAGTTCCAGCACAGCCACCAGGCCTACACAGAGAAGCCCTGTTTTGGGAAAAAAAAAAAAAAAAAAAAAAAGACAGAGCCTGAACTTTTCTCAAAAGATGTGCAAATGGCCAATAAATGTATAAATAATACTCACCATCACTAACCATCAGGGAAATAGAAACCCAAACCACAATAAGATATCACTGCTATCGCCGGGCGGTGGTGGCGCACGCCTTTAATCCCAGCACTCGGGAGGCAGAGGCAGGCGGATTTCTGAGTTCGAGGCCAGCCTGGTCTACAGAGTGAGTTCCAGGACAGCCCGGGCTATACAGAGAAACCCTGTCTCGAAAAACCAAAAAAAAAAAAAAAAAAAAAAAAAAAAAAAAGATATCACTGCTATCTACTGTAAATGAAAAGGGTGAAAGCCAGGATGAGCTGGCAACACACGGAAGAAGGTACGGCTGGCAGGAATATAAATGGTGTCATGCTTACTGGAAGCAGATCAGAGCTCTTCAAAATATTCAAGTAGAAATAACCCATGGCCAAGCAATCCCATTCTGAACATGCAGCAAAATGACATGAAATCAGTAGGCCAAGAACTGTCTGTGCCCGTGTTAACTGCACACCATACACAACAGCCAGGAAAAGGAGTCAGGGTAAGTAAACAGGTGAATGATAAACCCAACAAGACAAACAAACACACCAGAATACTATTCGGACCTAGGAACGAAGGAAACCTTGTCATTTGTCACAATGCAGAGTCTGGAGGACATTATGTTACATGAAATAAGTCAGTGTGCAAAGGTAGTTACTATACACTCTCCTCCCTGTGTGACATTGGAAAAAGCAGACCACAGAGTTCAGAACAAAATGGCAGTTACCAGGGCTAGGGTTTTTGGGTGGGACCACACTGGTTGAGGTGTGCAAAATTTCAGTTACATGGGAGGAAATGTATATGCTAGTCAGCTTGATTAGCAACTCTGAAAACATACCAAACTACCATGTCAGGCTGGGCCTGCTGGCACAGTGCTGTAATTCCAGCTACTCAGGAGGTTGAGGCAGGAGGATCTGAAGTTCAAGGCCGTTCTGATCTATAGTCAGAGTTTATGGCTACCCTGGGTAACTTGGTAAGGCCCTAGATTTAATCCCTAATACAACAACAACAATAACAAAATCCAAACAATAACAAATACATTGTAAACCGGGAGCTGGTGACATATATGCCTTTAATCCTAGCACTTGGGAAGCAGAGGCGGGTGGATTTCTGAGTTTAAAGGCAGCTTGGTCTACAGGTAAATTCCAGGACAGCCAAGGCTACACAGAGAAACTCTTGTCTCAAAAGAAACCAAACCCAAGCCGGGCGTTGGTGGCGCACGCCTTTAATCCCAGCACTTGGGAGGCAGAGGCAGGCGGATTTCTGAGTTCGAGGCCAGCCTGGTCTACAGAGTGAGTTCCAGGACAGCCAGGGCTATACAGAGAAACCCTGTCTCGAAAAACCAAAAAAAAAAAAAAAAAAGAAACCAAACCCAAAACCAAACAAATTCAAAACAAACAGCCAAGCAAGCAAGCAAACGGCATTGTGACTTACACCGGATTCATTCCCAAGGATAGAAGAAGTGCACATACAGAAGAGCACATACAGAAGAGGACATACAGAAG
>NW_021620574.1:858716-880481 GCF_004785775.1 Grammomys surdaster | reverse complement strand
ACATACAGAAGAGCACATACAGAAGAGGACATACAGAAGAGGACATACAGAAGAAAGAGCACATACAGAAGAGCACATATAGAAGTGCACATACAGAAGAGGACATACAGAAGAGCACATACAGAAGTGCACATAGAGCATACACAAGAGCACATACAGAAGAGCACATACAGGAGTGCACATACAGAAGAGGACATACAGAAGAGCACATACAACATACAGAAGAGCACATACAGAAGGGCACATACAGGAGTGCACATACAGAAGTGCACATACAGAAGTGCACATACAGAAGTGCACATACAGGAGTGCACATACAGGAGTGCACATACAGAAGGCACATACAGAAGAGCACATACAGGAGTGCACATACAGAAGAGCACATACAGAGGTGCACATACAGAACAGCACATACAGAAGGCACATACAGAAGAGCACATACAGCATATAGACAAGCACATACAGAAGTGCACATACAGAGGTGCACATACAGAAGAGCACATACAGCATATAGACAAGCACACACAGAAGTGCACATACAGAAGGAAGGAGAGAGGAAACTTTGGGTGCATGTGTAAACGGAACAAACAATTCAGCACAGCTAGACCCAAGCGCACCCAAAGGTGAGTAGTTTTCATATTCTGATCCAGGTAAACACTGTGTTCATATCCCCTAGACACACATAAGCCCAGGCATGTCCACCTCTGCTTGTGACACCAACACTGGGAAAGCAGAGACTGGCGGATCCCAGGGGCTCACTGGCCAGTTAGACTAGCCAGAACCAGCAAGTTTTGGGTTTAGTGAGAGAACATGTCTCAAGGATTGAAGGCAGAGAGTGATAGATTGCACGTGCGTACACACACACACCAAAAAAAAAGGGGGGGATGGGGGAGATACTGGTGTAATCAGAGACATGCTGGGGCTTTCAGGAAAGTCAGAGGCCCTGGAGGTGATACATAGCAGAGCTGACTGGTGGGACAAACAAGGGTTACTGCTTAGATAGATGACAGAAGCCAGGACGGCTGTTCCAAGGCCGGTTCAGGCTCACCGACAGTCCCAGGGAAGCAGCCAGATACCCTTCCAGTTCCCCACACTTGACCCACTCCTCCAAGCTCTGTACCTAGACCTCTTCTAACAGAAGCAGGCTTTGGTCAGCCTTCTGTACCCAGGCAGCTCCAGCAGGGCAAGCCCAGATGTTCCTCCTGAGCGGCCAGCTCAGACCTGGAGGAGACAGCAGGTCTGTCTCACTGTCTCTCACGCTTGGCTTTTTCCCCTTCAGCCTACAAATGGAAGTGTGATTTCTAGATTCTGATTCGGGCTAGAGCCTGACCTGAGGAGAGACTGAACAAGTCTATGGACTCCTCTGGGCCTCAATTCTATTCTCTGTAAAATGGGAGTAAGCCTCCTTTGGCATCTCTGCCAGCAAGGCACAGAAGGACTGTATCATAGAAAGGTCTATGATTGGTTAGAGCCTCCCAGCTGCAGAGGGTGATGGTGTGCTTTGTGCAGCACTCACGGTGCCTTTGGGAACTAGCACTCTCCTTTGATGTTGCAGTTCTCAAGGCCTGAAGTTTTTCCAGGAAAGCAGTGGGGGAGGAGAGGAAGGGACGGCAGAGCCAAGAGTGTTAGCCTTCTTCTGGGGAGGGGGCACAGGAAGTGAGGTGCTGTCTACACAGGAAACGAGAAGCAAACACCCCCAAACTTCCCTCCAGCCACAGGGAGGGAAAGCAGGTTTCAGCTTTGGCAGAACAGTAGGCCCAGGGTTGGAGAAACATAAAGGTACAGCCCAGGGTGGGAAGGAGGGAAGGAGATACCTTAAGCACCAACTGGCAGAGAATGGGGAGTCTCTGCCTTGGACACAAAAGAACACAAGGGCCTAGGAGGGGAAGCACTAAGCCAGGCTGTGGAAACCAGCACTCTGTGGTGCCTATCTTCAGCCTTGGCTGGCCGCCCTCTTCAAGCAGTGCCTAGCCACACAGCACGGCACGCGCCTCTGCTCGCTCGTGTGAAGACACACCAAGCTGGGGCAGGCCCTGTGAGTACTCACTCCTCAAGTACCTGCGTTTTCCTTACAGCTGACATGGATTTGTAATGATTTATGGGTACAGTATCCTAATTCAGTACACACAGGGGGTGATAATCAAGGCTGCCTTGGCCTCTCTCTGCAGCCCTTATCAAGCTGCGTTTGCTATTTACGACTGTTCAGTTGCTTGATAAATGCGGGCTTTCTGGATAGGAAGTTCCAAAATATCTGCTTGCATCATAAGTGGCCTTGCAGAGCCCAAAACCTCCTCAGCAGCTGGTTTGGGCATGGCTTCTGGCATCTGAGTGAGGATCACCGTTTGGAGGATGGATTCTGACAGGGATTTGCAGGAGAGTATGGGAACCTGAGGCAGATGCTGTTTTTGGAATGTCTGTGAACCACTCCCTGTGAAATGCTCACTTTCAAGGTGATCATAAAGGAGTCGGGTATGTGTGTGTGTGTGTGTGTGTGTGTGTGTGTGTGTGTGTGTGTGTGTGTCACGGAATGGTGATGCGGTTAGGGGTGGTGTCCTCTGGGATGAAATAAGTGCCCTTATAAAAGAGGCCACAAAGTCTTGGAGCTGGGGAGATGGCTCAGTGGTTAAGAGCATTGACTAGTCTTCCAGAGGTCCTGAGTTCAATTCCTAGCAATCACATGGTGGCTCACGACCATCTGTAATGGGATCCAATGCCCTCTTCTGGTGTGTCTGAAGACAGCTACAGTGTACTCATATACAATAAATAAATAAATAAATAAATAAATAAACCTTTTTGTAAAAAAAAGCTACAGTATACTCATATACATAGAATAAATAAATAAATCTTTAAAAAAAAAGCCAGAAGCTGGTTGTGGTGGCTCACGCCTGCAATCTCAATGCTCAGAGGGCAGAGAGGAGAGAGGTTCAAGACCAGCCTGGAATATAGAGTAAGATTTGTTTTGAGCAAGAACAAAAACAAAACATGGAGGCCTTAATTACAGCCTGGCGCCTCAGATCTTTCCTTTCGTCTGTGTAACTCCTAGAGAAACCTCTTGATACTTTCTAGCACAGGAGAGTACAATGAGAGAGATTTGTCTTTGAACCCCAAATCCGTCCTTCCCTCACAAGACAGTGAATGTGTCACAGGCTTGACCTCGGACTCCTCAGCTTCTGAAGCTGTCAGAAGTTACTGCCTGTTGCTGGTAACATCTGATGTTCATGGGGGTTTGTTAAAGCAGCCTGAAGCCTGAGGCTTGGAAAATTCCTCAACACTCAGGTTGCCAACAGGTTAGGTAACGGATAGACAGTTCAGGTGACACTGTCCTTTAGAAAGAGGGGGAAAGAGAATTTGTATAAAGAAACTCCAGGGGCAAGCATGGCAACACATGGCTATCAGCTAACACTTGGAAAGCTGAGGCAGGACAGTTCTATTTCCAGATCAGGCTAGGCTGGCTCTACAGTGAGGTCCTTCCTCAAAAAAGGAAAAAGAAGGGGGAAGAGGAGGAGAAGGAGAAGGAGGAGGGAAAGGAAGGGGAAGGGAGGAGGAAGAAGAGGAAGATGGAGAAGAAGAGGAAGAAGAGGAGGGAGAGGAGGGAGACAGAGAAGAGGAGGAGGGAGAGGAGGAGGGAAAAGAGCAGGAGAGGGAGACAAAGAAGAGGAAGAAGGGGAAGAGGGAGGACGAGGAGAAGGAGAAGGAGGAGAAGAAGAAGAAATTAAAAAAAAAAAAACCCTCTAAACTGCAAGAATAACATACACCTTATGCTATAACCCCAGTACAGAGCTACTTAACACCTGCTCTAAATTTTTTTTTTGAGACAGGGTCTCATTATGTAGCCCCATTGTGTAGGCCAAACTGGCCTCTTAAAGACACGTCCCCATTCCTGGCTAAAATAACTTATGAAATGTTAGAAGGAGTCTGAGGTTGGGCACACGCCTTTAATCCCAGCATTTGGGAGGCAGAGGCAGAGGCAGACAGATCTCTTGAGTTGGACGACAGCACGGCCTAGAGTGTTACAGGACGGCCCAGGCTACACGGAGAGACCCTGACTCAAGGCATCTCTGGACGTGGCTCAAATGTCACGGCTTATCTCAGGTAAAACAAAACAAACAAAACCCCCCAAACCCAACCCAAAACAAACAAACACAATTTAAAAAAACCAAACTACTTGACCAAGTATGAATTTGAGACAGTCTTGCTGGACTCACAGGCCTGAACCATTTCAAGGGCTAACTACATTTGTTCCAAAGCTTCTCCCAGCTGTGTCCATCTATCGTCCTGTGAGAGTAAGTAGAGAAAACATCCCAGGAGCAGGTGCGGTGGTATGTGGTGGGACTGAGACCATGGCCACGAATGCCTTGCTTCCTTTCTTCCCTGGGGTAAGAGGAGGCTTTTATGTCCCCAGTCTGGTGTGGACACGGCAGCATCACTTCTCAGAAACTGGCAAGAGCCAGTTCTACTTTAGTAAGAGCTGTGGTCATGTGGAACTGTGGCTTTACCCTTCCTAAGGCTGTGACCCTGAAGGTCACATACCGTTCCTCATGCTCTGGTGACCCCTAACTATAAAGTTATTTTCATTGCTACTTCATAACTGTAATTTTACTACTGTTAAGAGTCGTGAGCCAACACATAGTTGCTGGGAATTGAACTCAGGACCTCTGGAAGAGCAGCCAGTACTCTTAACCGCTGAGCTATCTCTCCAGCCCTTATGAATGGCAATGTAAATATCTGTGTTTTCAGAACGTGTTGTTCGACCCCCCGGGTTGAGAACCACTGGTGTAGACCTTTGGAAAGGCAGCAGAGTCTAGTTAACAATGGGAAAAGCAGACCAGCCTCCAGGCTACACACTTGGGAGCTAAGAGGTGGCAAGTTGTTCCAGGGGATACTTTTGAGTCTGGTGGGATAAGATACTTCTGGAAACGCCTGGAGCTGCTGTGGACAGGTTCTAGGGGGTGTCTCAACACATCTCTGCACAAAAGGACCAATGACAGCCCCTGTATCAACCCAGCTGGTGTAAAGTGAATCAGCCTTTGGAAACAGCCCAAGAGCCCAGGACAGTGCCCCAGGAGTTCAGAGTCCTTCACAGCTTGCCACTGGGGGTCAGAAGCAACTTAAAGCTACAATGCCAGAGTAGTACAGACCAGTGATCCCTGCTGCTCAGGCCATGCAGGCTACAACACAACAGCAGCATGGGATCCAACCTCCTTCCAAAAGAGCCTTTTGTTTTGGTTTGGTTTGGTTGGTTGGTTTGAAATGCAACCCAGGACTTTTCAGCCTCTTGACTACCGGTTTGAATCTCTGGCACTGTAATTTTTTCCTTTTTAAATAAAAAGGCTTAGCTGAGTACTGCCAAACTCCCAGAGCTCAAGGACCAGCAACACTAGGCTCAGGGTGCTGTGCCTAACTGGGTTCTTGTGAGCACCTACTGGGTTTTTAGAAATCAGTAATGACAGCGATGATAATTCACCTTAATAACAGCCTGGCCTCCTCAGACTTCTTTCATCTGTGCAACTCCCAGAGCTGAGAAAAATGGTAATTATGGAGCAGGTGCCACACCCCAATGATGATGTGTTATTAATTCACGAGGACTTGCTGGGAAACTGAGGCCCAGGGAGAAGGATCTTGCTCCAGTGCAGGCAAGGTCCAGGTGCTGAGAGCTGCCGGGCTGTCGGGAACTGGAGTATCAGTTCCACTCCTGCAGTTTTGGGAAGATGTGAAAGGCAGGTGCGTTCACTCCAAATGTGGGCTGGGGAGAAGATAAAGACAGCCCCTATGTGTGTCCCAAGCTATCCCATAAGGCTGCTGCAGGACCAGGTGGACAGCCCCAACAGGGAACTAGGGCCTTTGTCTTTGAGTCCCTGCTCCACTCTCCTGGAGCACAGGGCCAACAGCTTCCTGAGACATCCCTAGAGTGCACTCAGAGACCACAAGGTAAGGTAATTCCATATCACAAGCACAGTATAAGAGGCTGTGATGGAGTGTCAGGGAGTGGGGAACTTGCAGCTGGGTGAGGGGATGTAAGCAAGAGCATGTCATGAAGTGGGGAGATTAGGAACTATATAGCTCAGGGCCTGGCTTTTGTTCAATCCCCAGCACAGGGGAAAAAAATGTCACCGAAGACCGCTTCTTGGAATCAAGCTTATTGTAGCAGTTATCCACCTTCGGCTGTCCTCCCTTCACACGGCCTCAGGCTGGCCCGCCTCAGAGCCATTCCTCAAGATGGGACTGTCGGTTCTGCCTAGCAACAGCTGCCCCCTTCGCTCTCACAGGGACTCTACCAATAACTGCTTTCAAATAATGAGATCCTTCCCACAGCGAGGCCTGTCTGGTCACTACTGTGGGATGTTGCAGAGGATGCTCAGATAGCGTGATGTTCAAGAGGGCAGGCAGAGACCCACAGTGGATCTTTCCCATTTTTATCCAAGGAGAGAAGCAGCAAAAACTCAAACTAGGAGAGCAGATAACAAGATCCTGCAGATACAGCCTACTGTGTGCCTAGCACTGTGTCGATGCTGAGGACAAATAAAACTGCATCTCCCAGGAAACCGTCTTCTCTCATGATGCTCCAGCACAGGGTCTAGGGCATTAGGGGTTCCTTCAGCAGTGAGAAAGCTGACCAGAGAGAACACTTGGAGAATCCTAGCCCAACACTCTATAGCTATCTAGGCTCAAGAACTGGCTTTCTCTGCTTTGAACACAACCGGGTCTTTCGTGAATGAGAACTAAGGCAGAAAGCAGCCATGTAAAGGCAGTGATCAGAGGCTGGACCTTGGACCCTCATCACCACCTGAGTCACAGTCTATCTGACTGCTAGTTCCCTCGAACGTGTATGTGTGGGGGGTAGGGGGTGCTGTCAAGACAGAGTCTTACTATGTAGCTTTGGCTGGCTATGTAGACCAGGCTGGCCTCATATTCACAGAGATCCGCTTGCCTCTGACTCCTAATGCTGGGATTAAGAGCATGGGCCACTATGCCCAGCTCAGTTTTCTTTTTCTTTTTTTGGTTTTTCGAGACAGGGTTTCTCTGTGTAGCTCTGGCTGTCCTGGAACTCACTCTGTAGACCAGGCTGGCCTCGAACTCAGAAATCCACCTGCCTCTGCCTCCCAATTGCTGGGATTAAAAGCGTGGGCCACCACTGCCCGGCTCAGTTTTCTTTCTTCTCTCTCTCTCTCTCTCTCTCTCTCTCTCTCCCTCTCCGTCTCCCTCTCCCTCTCCCTCTCCCTCTCTCTTTGTTTATCAAGACAGGGTTTCTCTGTGTAGCCCCTGACTGTCCTGAAACTCCCTCTGTAGACCAGGTTGGCCTCAAACTCAGAGATTCACCTGCCTCTGCCCTCGGAGTGCTGGGGTTAAAGGCGTGTGCCCCCACTGACTGACCAGTTTCCCCATTTTGACTTGAAGGTGGGCCTTGGACTAGATTTTCTCTCGTATTCCTTCCAGCCTGTGGAAGCTCTATGTTGTTTTGATGTGGTGGCAGATCTCAGGTTGATTTACATAAATTTGCATGTTCAATCAAAAAAAAAAAAAAACAACCCCAAACTACAAGTATAGAAAATCCAATCAGTCTATTAGTGCAGCCAGACAGGCTGCAAGAGCTTGCCAGGTCCAGGCAAGGGGCTGTCAAGGCAGACAGTGGTAGCAAGGATGCTTGTGGGAGGGGCTGGGGACTCCAGAGTGAGGAAGAGAACCTTTCTCTGAGAGACAGATACAGGTGACCCGGGTCTGCACACTAGAATCCCCCACCCTTCACTTAGGCTCTTCTTTCTCCTTCACAGGCTCTTGGGCTGCCAGCCTCAGAGCCATTCCTCAAGATGGGTTTGCTGTTTCTGCCTAGCAACAGCTGCAACCCTGTGCTCTCACAGGGACTCCACCAATAACTGCTTTCTGGAAACTGACTTCCCTGGGAGTTTCCATTATCCATGTCAAGGGCTTCACAACAGTGAGGGAGGCTTCTTAGGATTTCACCTACAAGCCTTCTGTTGATGCTTCACACAGGCTGGCAGGGCTGGGGCCAGAGGGCTCCCCGGACCTAGGAAAGCTGACAGAGTGAAGGACAATGCAGGAGAATGTGCCTCACATCCAGGGGCCTCTTTAAGCGCCACCATCACCTATAGTCCTCTTCACCTGGGAGCCCAAGGATGAAAACAAATGAGAACATGAAGCCGTTTGGCTCTTGGGCTAGGAAGCAAGTCCTAACCTGGAGCCCCAGAGCCCTGAGAAAGCCCTGCCTCAAAGAGGTAAGGGTGCTGGGCAAAGCAGGGCAGGGGCAGCTTCCCCCTGCTGCTCGGGAGCTGGGGTGAGTACAGAGGTGCAGTATGGAGAGCCAGCAGGTAGGATGGACAACAGCAGTGGGGCCCTCCTTGCCCTCTTCCCACAAGAGGGTGGATGAATGTGCTGGCCTCCCTGGCTCAGATCCTAAAACAAGTCCCAACAGCTGAGATGCAAACTGTCTGCTGGGAATCTGCCTACCCCGCTGGCCCTTGGCTGCCTTCTCTCTCAAACCCTCCCCAAAGACCCAACTCAAAGACTGGCCCAGTCATGATGTCTCACCTTGATGGGTGGGCCGAACCTGAGCCAGCAGGAGTTCATACCCCAAGGCACCAGGGTGAGCAGAAAAGGCCTATTCACGGGCAAAACAAAGTTCTGTTTCTCTCAATCCAAAATTTTAATCCCAATAAACTGTGGCCCAGAAGTTTAGCTCTCTTAACAGGACCAGCCTGCTGGAGGACCCTTTTCCCCTTGAGTCACCACCTCCCAGTGTGTGTGTGTGTGTGTGTGTGTGTGTGTGTGTGTGTGTGTGTTGTGTGCTGGTCCTACTGCTGAGTTCTGAAGATGAAGGAAATTGTACCCAATAAAAGCAAACTATCTTGCTCAAGGTCACAGCGAAGGCTGCAAGTCCAGGGCCCAACGCTCCTGACTCTGGCCATCCTGACAGCAACTCAATTCACATACACAAATATTCTCCCCATCCCTTCGCTGAAGCCTGACTCTCTCCCAAAGGCTGGATGGAGCTTTGGAGAATATTGTAGAGCCAAAGACACCTTAGGTAGACCACAGGCACTGGAAACAAAACCAAACAATCTATGTGGGAATACTTCTCCACAGGAAATCTGCTCACACACTAGGGGTAGGTTTTTTAAAAAATCTGAGAGCCAAGCTTTCAGGCTAGATTGGGAGGGGGGGTCCTGTCAGACAGAAGAGGGTCTACAACAAAGAAATTGTGCAATGCTCACTTCCCCTCAGAGGCCTGAGCACACAATAGTGAGAGAGTCCTTCCCCACGGTTCCTCAAACCAGTCCTGGTTGCCGGCCTCTGTCTCCAACCACTTCCTCTGGCTGACAATTGTGTTTGAGCAGGAGGGCCCACTGGAGAAGGGAAGAGTTCTCGGAGAGGTAAATCAAAGATTGCCTCTAAACCTAAGGAAGCCCTCAAGCCTAAAACCTCCGGCTCCTGAGGAAGGCGGGTCTTTAAAAAGCAGCTGCTGGCCAGGCTGAGTGGGTTCATCTAAGCCCTCTGGAAAACCAGACTTATGAGGAGATGAAGGCCTTCTGTGCCCTTGGGACAGCGCCAAGGCTGGAGAGACAAGAGGGGCCTTCCGCCCAGGATATAAAGAAAGGGAGTTGGGGTCCCAACAGCCACTCTCCTGAGCCTGCTAGACCATGGGAATGTCAGGCACAAATAAATTCTCTGCATTCTTTTAGCACCCCGGCCAAAACCCAGAAAACCTTTTCAGTCGGGACTCCCCTAACCCTTACTCCAGCCCAACCCATCTCCTTCGCTCAGCCTCTATTCAGCATGCAGGTTGTCTGGATCCCTTCTTCCCACAGCCCCTCAGAGCCTCAGCAGGGTTGTTCCCAAGACCCGGTCACTCCGCCTTTCCCCGCCTCCCCCACGCCCTACAGCCCCGGGCCACAGGGACTGGAAGGAGTGCGAAGGGGTGCCCCGGGCTGCAGTCTGCGCCTGCGCCTTGGGGAGAGCCCCCTCCCTCCGCAACCCAGCACCGCTAAACGGTACCGGGACCGTGGGCTACGGAGAGGGTGGGATGCGCAGTGGGGGCAAGGTCAGTGCTTTCAAAGAGGGAGGGACACCCGCCACCGGAACATCCCCCACTCCCGAAAGTTTCCCTTCCGGGGCCACCGAGTGTGCGCGAGGATGGCGCAGGGGGCGGGAGGGGGTGGGGTGGGGGGGTGGACAAAGTCACAACAGGACCCCTCCTTGGAGAGTGCGGCGCGAGGGAATGGCAGGCGTCGAGGTGTGAGCCGGGAAGCCTCGCTGCCCCTTCCAGCCAAAGCTGCCACGCGAGCCTTTTTCACTCCACACTCCGCGGCCCCCGCCCGGGTCGTGCGGCCCCCCACCTCACAGCCCGTTAAATGCCAAACAGGCCTGAACTTACCGAAATCAGGTGCTGAGCTCGGCTGGCTTGGTCCACAGGGTCCATGGCCGCATCTCGGGGGCGGGCGGGCGGGTGAGGGGGGGCAGAAAAAGGGGGGTACCGGAGCCGCCTCTTGATGTCAAGGCTTTAAAGGGGCCAATAAGCCCCGCCCCTCAACCAGACCCCGCCTCCCTCCTCCCGCTCAGCCAATCCAAGATCAGCCTGGGTGCGCGCCCCTCCCAGCTCTGTCCAGATGTTCCCAGGACGAGAGCTAAGTCTGCCCGGCCGGCGCGCGCCGCTTCCGCCCGGGTGGGCAGGGCCTCCCCTCCCCCCTGCGGAGAAACACTCTTCCTCAGGCCGGAGCTGACCTGCAAAACCTACCCAGTGCTGGGCGTCGGGATGCCAGGCCCGGCCGAGTGGGACTGGAGCTGGGGCATTTAGAACAGAGAAAACTAAGTAGGTTCGCGCGGGCCCACGGGCATGCGCGTCTGCTTCCGTGGGTCTGGGCGTGCACGTGTATGTGGTTTGAGAGCGTGTTTGTAATTTGCTGCATACGTGTTAGGTGCGAATCTACAGGAAGAGGCCTGGGTGCCTCCTTGGCCTTAAATGCACCCGCCTCTCTCTTCTATCTCTAGGTCGGGGACCTCCCAGAAATCTGGAACCTGGGAGCGAGGAACAGGCAGTGTAGAACCCAGTGCTGGTTTAAGAAGCTAGGCAGACCCAGGCGTGGTTGCTCATCAGAAATCCTCACACTTGTGAGGCAGAGGCAGGGAGACCTCTTGTGCAGAAAAAAAAAAAAGAGACTATCTTGGTTTTTAGCTACTTTCTATCAGGGAAGAGGGAAGTGCAATACTGGCGTGGAGGAGACAAGCTAATTAACTCATGCAGGCCCTTGCAACTTAAGAGCTCAGTACCATCGTCATTGGTCTATTTGTCGTTACTGTTTTGTTGAGACAGGGTCTCTAACCCTAGCTAGCTAAGAACTCACGATATAGGCCAGGCTGACCTCGAACTTGCCGTGATCCTATAGCTTCTGTCTCCGTTTTGGTCCTTAAACACTTATTTGCTCTTCGGTGGATACCTTATAATCCTCAACTGCCTGCGCTGTACTAGCTGGCCTGGATGTGCACACACACATCCACACAGGGGAATTCAAAGGTATCTTTGGACACAATGTATATTTTATTAATATTGCGTCTGTCATAGGTGTACAAATGAAGCTTAAAGCAAAATTAGTCCAGTGAAAGAACGTGAGACATAGGGGAGAGTAGGATGGTCAGGTTGGCTGGGATTAAAGATTCCTCACTGAGGAAGGCATTTTAAAGTGGGAGTCTGAAGATGGAGAACTTGAGTAGGATCCAGGCAGGAATAAAGACAAGAGATCGGCAGGAAGCTAATTCTCCGGCATGGGATAGCAAGCAGATCCCCTTTTGTAGAATGGGGGGAAAGTCAATGCAAGAAGTTTTGTCTGGCCGGGCAGTGGTGGTGCAGGCCTTTAATCCCAGCACTTGGGAGGCAGAGGCAGGGAGATTTCTGAGTTTGAGGCCAGCCTGGTCTACAGAGTGAGTTCCAGGACAGCCAGGGCTATACAGAGAAACCCTGACTCAAAAAAAAAAAAAAAAAAAAGTTTTGTCTGGGAAGTGGAATGAGCGTGTAGATAAAAGAGTCATTTTGGATTAAACTACGACAACAGAAAACCCTCGGGTCTCACTGTGTAATTCAGGCTGAGGTCCAACGCTCTGTCCTCCTGTCTCATGGACTGGGTGTTAGGACTGCAGGTGTGCCACAAGGCCTAGAGCTTCACACATGCCAAGCCTGCTCTCTGACATGGAGCCAAATCCACAGCCTTCCATCCCTCCTCACCCTGTTTCTTGATGTTCGATTATGGCGCCTTTGGACACTACAGGACTGATTAATCCTTGGCCAGTCATCCAATATTTACTGGATAGGGATTAATGAACTGATCCTGGAAGTGTAACAATAATTAGATACATTCTCCCCTCAAAGGGCTTTGAAGCCCAACACAAATGATGTGTCTGCTGTTCTTGTGCCCTGGAATGGAAATCTTAAGTCTGTCAGGCATTTCTAACTATTTTGAATGTTTGCAAGTAACTATATTTTTGGAAGCAAATGACATCTAGATTGGTTTTTGTTGTTCAATTTTTGTTTTATTTGTTTGTTTGTTTGGTTAGTTGGTTGGTTTTTCGAGACTACGTGTGCTGGAATTCTTTCTAGACCATGCTGGCCTCAAACTCAGAGAGCCACCTTCCTGAGTGCTGGGATTGAAGGCGTGCACCACTTCTGGGCTTAGAGTGTTTGTTTCATGTTTTGTTTCGTTCAGGTGCTTATCCTTATTTAATAAACACGGGCAGAACATTTGTACATGGCCTTGCCCTCCTTACCAGCTGTCTAGCACTTGGTATTTTCACAGACTTTATCCTTCACACGCCTTCATCCTTAGAGACAAGACGTGAAGCTGTAGCATGTTCCACGGTTATTTCCTAGGATGAGGCTTGCTACATTTTGAGTCAGTTTTACTAATCAATTGATTAAAACTCTGAAGCCCCAATGTTGATTATTCTCCATTCTTTTTTTTTTTTAAAGAATTATTTATTTTATGTATATGACTATACTGTAGCTGTCTTCAGACACACCAGAAGGTGGCATCAGATCCCATTACAGATGGTTGTGAGCCACCATGTGGTTGCTGGAATTGAACTCAGGACCTCCGGAAGAGCAGTCAGTGCGCTTAACTGCTGAGCCATCTCTCCAGCCCCCTCCGTTCTTATTCTGCATCACACCCTTTCCTTGTTTGTAATAAGACAAGCTAGACTTCTTTTGGGTCGGGGCTGTAGACTGATGTTTACAAACCCGTGTGATGGTGTGGCATAACTCGTATACAGTAATGATGACCCTGGAGAGCCACGCCCTCACTACCTGCAGCAGCATTTGAATTCAGATCCCCCGGAACTGAATTGTGAATGATTGAGAGCCACCTTGTGAGTGCTAAGTCTTAACCCTGGTCCTTGTACTTACATGTACTTGTAAGTTCTGAGCCGTCTCCCCACATTCTCTGCTTTAATGCTGTGTGGTCGACCATTCAGCGCTGGGTGTCTTCCCTCTTTGGAGGTTGATGTTAGGTCACTTTTCTGTCGTACTGGTTGAGAAGATGGCCCACATTTAGAACTCCTGGCATTAACAGGAGGTCGGGTTGCTAACTAGCTCCTCAGAATACCCTAATCTGCCTAGTTTTCAGGTTGGGTCACGTCCAGGACACAGTCTAGATGTTATTACTGCCCACTGAGAGGGAGAAAGGAGTTGACTAGTGTGCAGCTAGTTTTCTCAACAGGAGTAAGCCATTGCCAGTATACTTTGAAATCTCTCACCTGTAAGGTATGATAGATCTGCTCACATCCTTGAATTTCTTTCTTTTTTATTTTTTCTTTTTTTTTGAGTTGGACCTAGTGGTGGTCCAGGCTTAAAGACCCTACTACTCAGGAAGATCATAAATTCAAGGCCTGACCAGATTACAGAGTGAGTTCAAAGGTCACTTTAGGCAACTAAATGAGACCCTATCTCAAAATAAGTAAATAAAGGGCTGGGGATATTACTCACTAAGAGATTACTTGTCTAGGATGTGTCAGGTCCTGGGCTCAGTCCCCCAAATTTTTACTGACCCTTTGTTCTATGCCAGGCATCGTGCGTGTGTGTGTGTGTGTGTGTGTGTGTGTGTATATATATATATATATATATATATATATATATATATATATGTTATCAGGCTAAGAAGTAGGGATGACTTGGAGACATGAGCAATGTGAGAAACAAGCTTTATCCTGAGAGTGAAGTGGGTCCTTGCGTGGTTTTAGGTGAGGGCTGGGGTAGAGCTGGTGGGATGCATAATCAGGTTTATATTTTGTGTTTTGTTGAGAATGGGTCTCATTGTATAACCCTGGCTGGCCTGGAACTCCCTGTGACAGCGGTTCTCAACCTTCCTGACACTGTGCCCCTTTAGTATAGTCCCTCATGTTGTGGTGACCCCGAGCCGTAAAATTATTTTCGTTGCTACTTCATAACTGTAATTTTGCTGCTGTTATCGATTGTAATGTAAGTATCTGCTATGTGATATTTGATATGTGACCCTTGTGAAAGAGTCTTCGACCCTCAAAGGGGTCATGACTCATGGGTTGAGAACCACTCCTGATATAAAAAACGAGCTGTCCTTGAACTCTGACAGATCTACCTCCCTTTGCCTCCCAGTGCTGGGATCAAAGGTGTGCGCCATTAAACGTGGCTTCGGGTCTATATTTTGGAAGGATCATTGTTGTCATAGTGTGGACAGAGATAAGACTGAAATCAGGGCTACCAGACAGAAAAATGTATAACAATTGGAGAGAAGAAGGAAAAGTGAGATGGTCTGGGGCAGGTCGGTGATAGAAATGATGGGTATTGGAGACACAGAGAAAACATGGCAGGCTGGATATGTGCTGCATGCCTTTATCCTGCCTCTCGAGAAGTATCTCTGGGAGTTCAAGACTAGCCTGGTCTACATACTGAGTTTCGGGACAACCAGAACTACATAATAGAGATACTGTTTCTCAATAAACCAAGAAGCAAACACCAAACAAAGAAGATGGCATGCATAGCCGTAGAAGCAATGGACCTCGGGGTTAGAAGTGGAGGGAAGCAGAGAGGAGGCCAACACCTTTAAACAACGTACTTTGTAGCCAGTGGGGCCGCTCACTGACATAAAAGATGCTGGGGAAGAAGAGATTTAGATGGCATGCTTACTTCCAAACGGAAGTTGGCACTGAAATGCCCAGAAGGAGGGCTGGAGGGAGATGGCTCAGTGGTTAGGAGCACTGACTGCTCTCCCAGAGGTCCTGGAATCAATTTCCAGCACCCACATGGTGGCTCACAACCATTTGTAATGGGACCTGATGCCCTCTTCTGGTGTGTCTGAAGACAGCTACAGTGTACTCATATACATAAAATAAATAAATAAATCCGAAGAAGAAGAAGAGGAGGAGGAGGAGGAGAAATGCCCAGAAGGTACCCAACTGGAAATGCCTGCCCACAGTAAGTGCCCCCTTCCCAGTTGCTGCTGTTCCTCAGGAGAGGCTACAGACACACTGCACATTAACCTCAACCCTTAGGACAATGCACGTTCCCCGAGACAATCCCGTCTGTACTGTATTCTGTGCTGCATCATCCAGCATAGAGAATCCCACCGTGTTCTCTGTGTTCCATGATGCGGAAAGGTTAGGATGCTAAGATGCATGTCTTTACATGAGACGAACGTGGAGGAGAGACTGGAAGAGGGGAGGCTAACAGGAACGTGGGGCTGCGAGGTGGGAGGAGACAGATGGTGTGGAAGGATGAATATGGCAAGATACATATCTTTATGACAGCCAGCGTTATGGACAATGAATATATACCAGGAAAAAAAAAGTTGGGGATGGGGCAGGACAGACGGTTCAGAGGTTGAGAGAGCAATGGCCACTTTTCAGGAGAACCCAGATCTGCTTCCCAGCACCCACATGGAGACTCATTACTACCTGTGACTCCAGTTTCAGGGGATCTGACACCTTCTTCTTCTCCTTCTCCTTCTCCTTCTCCTTTTTAAACTTTATTTATTTAATGTATGAGTGCTCTGCTGTGTATACATCCACCTGCCTGAAAAGAGCATTATATCCCCCTACAGACGGGTGTGAGCCAGCATGTAGTTGCTGGGAATTGAACTCAGGCCCTCTGGAAGAGCAGCCAGTGCTCTTAACCGCTGAGCCCTCTCTCCAGCCCCTGACACCCTCTTCTGGCCCTGCAGGCACCAGGCAGGCATGTATGTGAAGACAAAACATGGATACCCATAAAAAAGTAATTAAAACAAGGTTGGAAGCAGTAATGTAGGCTTTTGGATAAGTAGTTTTGAGGTTCAAGAGAGAATTTGGACTAATGGAATCTATGAGTCATTAAAACTGGGGGCAACGGAACCAGGGTGGAGGGAGTCATGCAGGAGGAGAGAGGGGTGCTGGAACAGAACCCCGTGGAATACCAGCATTCAACAGGGGTCTCCAGAGGAATGCCATCACCAGTGTCCAAGCCAGATGGCCAAGGACCAACTAGTTTCCAGTGAACCAGAAGTTGGGTCAGGACAATCATTCTTGTTGGCTTTAGCCACGTGTCACGGGAGACCGGCAAAACCAGATTTTGAACGGTTGAGAAAGACATGCGCAGTAATGGAAGCGCTTAGATCTTTCAAGAATCTTGGCTGTGTGGTTAGAAGACTAAGCAGATATAGACGCATGAGGTGATTGGATACCCACGAGAGCCATTTTAGTCAGCTATGGGAAGGCACGGCTTAATTTAGAAAATCGTTTAAATTTACTCTTTTGGAAGTACACGAACACGGGGCCAGGGAGACGGCTCACCCAGTAAACCGCCGTGCACACGAGGGCCGCAGTTAAGGTCGTTAGCACATCTGTAACACCAGAAATATGCAGTGAGGGGGTCCCTGGAGCTCGCTGACCGGCCAGCGTAGTCAGCCAATGCGTTCCAGGTTCAACGACAGACTGTCTCAAAAAATAAGATGGAGGCTGGAGAGATGGCTCAGCGGTTAAGAGCACTGACTGCTCTTCCAGAGGTCCTGAGTTCAATTCCCAGCAGCCACATGGTGACTCTGATGCACTCTTCTGGTGTGTCTGACAGCGACAATGTATTCACATATATAAAATAAATAAATCTTTAAAAAAAAAAACCCAGGCAGTGGTGGCGCACGCCTTTAATCCCAGCACTTGGGAGGCAGAGGCAGGTGGATTTCTGAGTTTGAGGACAGCCTGGTCTACAGAGTGAGTTCCAGGACAGCCAGGGCTATACAGAGAAACCCTGTCTCAAAAAAACCAAAAAAAAAAAAAAAGATGGAGCGATAGAGGAAGATGCTTGATGCCAGTCTCTGGCTGCCATGCACGCTCCTTACCTCCCCCACCCCCAGGTGCACATGTACACGCACGCACACTGTGTGTATTTGCATACACCCCATATGAACCCATACTTACACCACACATACACAGTGCTATAGGGATACACGGTGTGTACGGGGCGGGGATTTCTCTCGGTACAAGCATGAGAGCCTGAGTTTGGATCCCCAGTACCCACAGAACAAGTTGGCCGTGTGAGGCAGCTTGTGTCTACAATCCTAGTTCTGCAGAGGCAGAGGCAGGGACAGGCACAGAAGGACCCCTGGGGATTGCTGGTCAGCTAGTCTAGCTAATCAGTGGGCCCCAGGCTCAGCGAGAAACCCTTTCTAAAAAAAATGAAGGCCAGCAAGATGGCTTAGCAGGTAAGTGCTACTGCCACGCAGGCCGGATGACCTGAGTCTGATACCAGGAACCACAGTGGAAGGAGATTGACCCCTGAGAGTTGTCCTTTGACTTCTATGTGGTGCACACACACTTGTATCCACACACTACACTGACACGCTACACTCACATACTGCACTCACACACTACACTCACATATTACACTGACACACTACACTCGCATACACATTACACTCACACACTGCATTTATATACACTGCACACACACAGTGCTTCACACACACTGCACTCAAACATACTGTGCTCTCACACACACTGCATTCACACACACTGCATTCATATACACACTGTATTCACACACTGTATTCATGTGCACACACTGCACTCACATTCACCGCATTCACACACACTGTATTTATGTGCACGCACTGCACTCACACACTGCATGCATTCATACATACTGTACTCACACCACATTCACACACATGCACGCACACACGCATGCACACATGCATGCACACATGCACCATGAAATAAAAATAATATTAAAAAAAATAAGGTGAAGTGATTGAAGAAGCTATCCGACACCAACCTGTAGCCTTGTGTGCACGCTGACACCCACACATGTACACACACACACTAAAAATGAGTGTGTATACTTTAAATCGAAAGCCTTCAGTTTTTGGTTGGTTTTTCCATTCCCAGCAATGAGTCATCTTCCCCTTTGATTCTCTGACATGACTGAACTTGCTTATATGGGTGTTCTGATCTTTTTTTTTTTTTTTTTGCTTATTACCTTGAATGTATATATTCTTTTCAGTTTTTTCCCTCATGTTTATTTGTTTACTGTTATGGAGGGCACATGCCATTGTGTCTCAGATCAAGCATGTGTGGCTATTAGGGCACTTTCAGGAGTTGGTTCTCTTTTTGTGAGTTCTGAGGCTCAGGCTCAGGTTGTTAGGCCTGGTAGCACCTTTACCTGCTCAGCTGTCTTGTCTGCTCTAGTTTTTCTTAAGATAGAGTCTCACTGTGTAGTTCAGGCTAGCCTTGGACCCACTGCCCTATCTCTTGAGCATTGGAGTTGTCTACGTTTGTTTGTTTTGTTTTGTTTTTTAGACCAGGATGTTTTTCTTCCATTCTTCTTTGACATCGGCTCTGGCTCTGTAGCCAAGGCTGTCCCATAGTCCTCAAACTTGAAAGCCTCCTCAGTCTTCTGAGTGCTGAGATTACAGGCATACACCACATCCAGCCAAAAGTAGAACTTTTAGTTTTTATTTATTTATTTTTTTTTTGAGACAGGGTTTCTCTGTGAGGCCTGGCTGTCCTGGAACTCACTCTGTAGACCAGGCTGGTCTCAGACTCAGAGATCCAGCTGCCTCTGCCTCCCAAGTGCTGGGATTAAAGGTGTGCACCACCACTGCCTGACCAAAAGCAGAATCTTACTGTTTTTATCTTGGAGATCCAGAACTCTACGTAGACCAAGCTAGAGTCCAACTTAGAGAAATCTGCCTGCCTTTGCCTCCCATTTAGATGGGCCACTAGTTGTTGCAATGTTGTTTAGTTTTTACTATTTATTTTAATGTATTTTATGTAAATGGATGTTTGTTTGCATGTATGTCTTACACATAAGAAGAGGACATTGGAACCCATGGATGTAGATGGTTGTGAGCCACCATGCTTGTGCTGGGATTTGAACATAGGACCTCCAGAAGAGCAGCTAGTGCTCTTAACCACTGAGCTATGTCTCCAGCCCTGCATTGCAACCTTGCCTTTATTTTTAATTTTAAAAAATGTGCATGTGTGTGTGTGTGTAGACACTGTGCCGTCGGGCATGTGGGGGGTCAGAGGTCAAAGGTCAGAGGACAACTTTCAAGAGTGGGCTCCGTCCTTCCACTTTGTTGAGACAGGATTGCTCTTGATTTGGCTCTGCCGAATCCTGCAGGCTCACTGCCCCATGAGTCTCTGGCTCCCATCCATCTTGCTGCCTAAGTCGTGGGAACACATATGACTTTTCTTACGTGGGTCCTGGTGACTGAACCGGGCACTAGGCTGGTACTGCCAGTGCTTTCAACAGTCGTGCCCTGTGCCCCCGGCTCCCTCGCCTTGTTTTTTGAGACGGGGTCTCTCATTATCTAACTAAAGCTCACTAGGGAGACTCAGCTGGCCGGCCACGAAGCTCCGAGGATCTGCTGTCTCTTCTTCAGCACTAGGATTACAAGTGTGTGGCACCATTAGTTTTTTTTTTTTCTTTTCCCGTGGTTTCTAAGGATGAAGCCCGGGTCCGCCTGTGCTTGTGTAGCAGGCAGTTTACTGAGGCTCCCCGTATTACATTTCTTTTTACAACCATCCTGGTTCTTCCATACTTTGTTTCCAATTGTTCACTTGTGTCGAGTAATTGTAACATTTTAACATTACATATATACCCTTGCAGACTTAGGTGAGTATATCCACAGGATGGACCTTTATGATGTAATTTCTAAGTATAGTATACATTTTAACAAATATTGACAACGGTCCTCCAGAATTGCAATGCTAATTTACATCTCCGCTGATAGGCTGCACAAAACTCCATTTTCTTTTTTGTTTGTTTGGGTTTTTTTGTTTGTTTGTTTGTTTTCATTTTTTGAGACAGGGTTTTTCTGTGTAGCCCTGGCTGTCCTGGAACTCACTCTGTAGACCAGGCTGTCCTCCAACTCAGAAATCCGCCTGCCTCTGCCTCCCAAGTGCTGGGATTAAAGGCGTGCGGAACCACTGTCCAGCTCTATTCCTTTTATGCAATGGGTAGTTTGCTTGTTTGTAAGTGCACCACAGACATGCCTGGTACACGTGG
Organism: Grammomys surdaster; assembly: GCF_004785775.1. Taxonomy (NCBI): domain Eukaryota; kingdom Metazoa; phylum Chordata; class Mammalia; order Rodentia; family Muridae; genus Grammomys; species Grammomys surdaster. The sequence continues at coordinate 859,969 of NW_021620574.1, read as the reverse complement.
AGGTCAGAAAAGGACCTCAGATCCCCAGGACTGGAGTTGCAGAAAGTTGTGAGCTGCCATGTGGGTGCTGAGAATTGAACCCAGGTCCTCTAGAAGGGCAGCCAGTGCTCTTAAATCACTGAGCCATCTCCCCAGCCCCCTTACTGTCATGTAAGAAGCAATAACAAAATCCAGAAGCCTGTGAGTACTGTACTAATCCAAAAATGGACTCATTGTTTTTATGTCATTAACAAGATTAAGCAGGTTTCCAATCAGGCTTCCCAGTTCACACTGTAACCTTAGCATTTGGGAGAAGGAAGCAGGAGGGTTGTCATAAGGTCAGGGCCAGCCATGGGGCCTGCTCAAAATAAGCATTGTCCCAAGTGATTTTATATGAGTACACTGTTGCTGTCTTCAGACACACCAGAAGAGGGCACCGGATCCCATTACAGATGGTTGTGAGCCACCATGTGGTTCCTGGGAATTGAACTCAGGACCTCTGGAAGAACAGTCAGTGCTCTTAACTGCTGAACCACCCCCTACCCCCTAACTCCATTTTTTTTTTTAAGACAAGTCTAAGTAGTCCTAGCTGTCCTGAAACTCAGGGCCACCCCTGGACTCACACAGATCCACCTGCCTCTGCCTCCCAGCACTGGGATTAAAGGTGAGCACCACCGTGCCTGGCCTGCCATTTTCCATGAATTTTTTTTTTTTCCTGATAGATCCAAACATTCTGTATGAGATTCTTTGTCATACGTACTAAAATAATTTTAGTTGGTTCTCATGAAATTGTTCTCTCCCCCTTTAGTCAAATACATTGCTTGTGCCTGTGGCTTCTGAGTGTTTTGTTGCGTGGAAGGGACTCCACACTTTACAATTGCTTCTGTTCAGACACCTCCCTGTTAAGGAGCCCATCCTGTGTGTTCTGTGCTGTGTGCTCCGGCCACATGGTCCCTTTCTCCATGACTGTTCCTTGTCTGTCCTTCTACATTGTTTCAGTAACAGCTCACCTCTCATCCCGAGAGTCTCCTGTATGCACTGCAGGGGACGGGCTTCCCTTTCTGAAGCCCTGAGGTCACATTAGCCAGCATCTGCTTTTGGATGCGGGGTCTGACACGTAGCATGGGTTGGCCTGGATCTGAGATTATACCCAGTTCATGATTTTGTAATGTTAACAGTATATCCAGACTCATTCTCTATATCCATTGTGAGCCCTAAAAAGGTTCAACATACTTGGGTGCTGGGGCCTTAGTTACTCTGGTTTGACATACTTG
>NW_021620574.1:849042-858706 GCF_004785775.1 Grammomys surdaster | reverse complement strand
TTTGACATACTTGGGTGCTGGGGCCTTAGTTACTCTGGTTTGACATAAAGATGACATTCTCCTGGTCTTCGTGGCCCTCATGGGGAATTGAGCCGTCACTGTCTGCTCGGTTCCAGGGCCTCATCTTCACGAGCACTAATTACGTATTTTCTTCTGACTGCCACACGGGCTGTCATGAGGTGCAGCGAACGGTTCCTCCTACCCAGCTACTCAGCACGCCACCAGCAAACAGGTCGGGCTCAGACCTCAAGGCTTTCATGGTTGACTTGTTCTCAGTTGCATGTGTGGAGATGAAGCCTCTGCATATCCTTTGGTCACTGGGGCCATTTTCTGCCATCAGGTTGTTCAGGACAGCTGGGCATGGTGGCAGACGCCTTTAATCCCAGTGCTCTGGAGGCAGAAGCAGTAGAGTGGATCTCTGTGGGTTGGAGGCCAGCCTGGTCTAAAGAATGAGTTCCAGGAAAGCCAGGGCGACAGAAACAAGACCAAAACCAAAACCATTGTTTGGATCAGGCTCCACTTGAGGCCTTCTGAGCCAGTCCTGCAGTAAGAAGCTCGTGTTAATATGGTTTGCTCGCTGTAACACACCACGAGCTTAGTGGTTTGAAACAACATACGCTTATTTTTAGAATCCCAGCAGCCAGAAAACGAGAATTATGGTATCAGCACTGCATGTCTCCTAGAGAATCACAAGATGGGTTCCCCTGCCTGCATTCCTTGGTTTGCAGTCCTTCCTCGTTACCACCCAGACTTCTTGTTATTACAACTGTGGTTGAGATCTCCCTCTGCCTCCCTTTTAAAAAGGGATCCTAGCTACCCTCCCTGTCTCTGCATCCTTAATCAGATCAGTAAAGCCCCTTCTGCTATCGGGATGCTATGTGGACATCTTCAGAGTCGGTTATGCGGCCTGTTATGGTGCTAAATATAGCCTTTGCACAGCCTTGGTGACGACCACGGGTGAGGAGAGCCGGGCAGAGTCACAAGGTGCAGAGAACATGGAGACTTAGCCCTGTCTCCCACTGTGATCAATCTGAGGACGCCCAAAGCTGTCCTCTCTCCCTTCCTCCCATCCCCACGGTCCTCGACATTGTTCCGAGGGCCTCAGAGTTCACGGCAACGCTTCCTTATCCTGAAAAAAAAAAAAAAAAAGAGATCCAGTAAGATTTGCATTTTTTGCCTTTTTTTTTCCTTCTAAGTCTATCTTAACTCGAAACTGAGGCCTGTGGCATGTTGACAGAGCGCCGTCACCAGGTAACAGCACCATATTCCTTGGCTAATACGTTCTTGCACAAAGTTCCTTCTCACCCTTCAGCTCATCTGGGCTTAGGAAGGGGAGGGTGATGTCTCAGTTGTAAAACTATGGCTGAAGACAGACGGGACACAGATCAGAAGGAAGTGCCGCCACCCGGATTTGGTGAATGGGATTTACACACTACTGGAGGATTGGCTGGACTTTGCACCTCTTTCAACATGGGGAATAGAAAGGAGCCAACTGAAGTTCAATAAATAAATGGGGGCCAAGGTTAGGTTTGGAAGTGGGGTTAGTTTGCTTTTGGGATATGTAGTGATATATCATTGAGATGCCTAATAACTACTTCAGGGAGATTATGATTACAAAACAGGAGAATATTAGTCCAGAACCCTGGGGACTAATATTCCCCAGGATATTTTGGACCCAGTAGGTTGTGGGTACGTTAAGTGAGCAGGAACAGAAGACCTTTCTCAGGGAGGCTAGATGGAATTCTAAGTTGTCCGAAGTATTGTCACTTGTGTCAGAATCAAGGAGCCTGCTGAAAACAGAACTTTCGCTGTGAGTGTACTTAATGCCATAGAACTGTATACTTAAAAATGGCCAGCATGTGGGCTGGAGAGATGGCTCAGAGGCCAACAGCACTGGCTGCTCTTGCAGAATCAGGAGCCCATGCACTCACATGGTAGTGGCTGACAATCATTTCTTAACTCCAGTCCCGGGGGAATCTGATGCCCTCTTCTGGCCTCTTTGGGAACTGCATGCACATGGTCCATAGATATTCATGCAGACAAAACAAAATACACAGGAGACAGTCAAAGCTACATAGAGATACCTTGTCTTAAAAACAAAACAAAAATCAAAAAAGTAAAACACAACAGAAGCAGGCTGGGGATGCAGCTCACTGGCAGAGTGACTGCCGAGTGTCTGCAAGGTCTGGGCTGTGCTTGATCCTTAGTCCTGAAAAGTAGAGGGTGCGAGGGAAAAGTGGGATTACTGAGCTGTACTGCAGACCCAAATTGCTATCTACCTCAGGGTTAATAACACTCTTAAGCTATATCCAGAGCCATGAATATCTGTTGTCATTACTTAAAAAAAAAAAAAAAAAAAGAGAGAGAGGGACTCAGATAGCCCAGGCTGGCCTTAAACTATGCTAAAGCTGTCCTTGAACTCCTGATCCTCCCGCCCCTGGCTGTCAAGTGCCTAGATTACAGGCATCCGCCACTATACCCAGTTTCTAAGTGGTTTTTAAATACCAGTTAGCACATCTCTCTAGTATCTCTAAGTACTGTGCCATGGCTTGTCCGGCTCTAGATATCTTCCCGATTGGCCACTTCCTGTAGCCAGTCCTGTGCCTCGCCATCACTTGCAGATTTCATTGTGAAGCTTTGCCTCAGTCAGGTCCAGTAAGTCCAGAAAATGCCCGAAGAAACCAGATCAGATTTTAAGGAACTCAAAGAAACGACACAGTCTTCCTTTTTTTTTTTTTTAATAAATAACCCCTTGGAGCTGGAGATGAGGTTCGGTCATAGACTCGCTGACGAGCACACCCGATACCCGAATGATCCTCAGCAAACAAAACAACTTCCAAAAGCAGTTTCACTCCTCAGGAATACAATCTCTATCCAGCTGCCTCGTTCACTGTTCTATGAACTCATTCCCCGCAGGGGCTATTCCAAACAACCGGGAACACAGACAGAGTCTTTCAGCCGCTTGCTTCAAACACTTTGCCAAAAGTTCCTGCCAAGTCTCAAGGCTGCCTGCAGGATGCAAACACCAGTCTCAGTATAGAAGGTCCAGGATATCTCTTTACTGGTCTGTCCCACTGTCTTCAGAATCTTAATCTGTCCGCGTCTCTTCTGTCGACGATTCAGGGATTGCCTGAGTCTCGTGGGGTGTGCTTTGCTCTGAAGAGCAGAAGGCTTCGGTCCCAACTGGTGTTGCCAAAGCAGCGCGCTAACTCCATCCCATAGTCCTGGGTCAGGATTCGCACGATCTGGCTGGCCATATCACCTCGGATGGCCAACGAGCGGAAGTGATCAAACTTGTGGAGTCCCAGCTTGCGTAGGCGCCTTGCAGCTGCCCGGTAACACTTCCAGGGCTGTGGCTCGACGAGGAGGTAGCTGCAGAGAGAGGAGATATGGGCCAGGAACTCGCACAGACCACGGTCCCCATGGTTCAGATGAATCCACATAGTTACTGACATGCAGAAGACGATGTCAAAAACGGAACGCCCAAACTGGCTTAAGAAAGAACTCAAGGGAACCTTCCTGTTCTCTTGATCCATGATGTCCAGGGTGATAAAGGTCAAACCATCAGGAAAGGGACAGTCTTTTACAGCCCGCTCCACAAGGACTGGATCTATATCACAGCAGAGGAGGCGGAGTTCTCTGGAAGCGCCGGAGGAGCAGGTGTCCCCATCGTTCAGGGAAAGGAAATGTTTGTACAAAGCCACACTCAGATCCTAGGGGAATCCAAAAGATTCAGCTCTGTAACAGTGAGTGGAAAAGAAATCTCTCATCCTTTGAGATCGCCACTGACCTCTGCCTGTACCGGATGTGAGGCTCTTAACATAATAATCTATAGATACATTTTTTTCATGAGCAGACTCTTAGCGCCCCCTAGGGGCTGCAGTCTATAATGCACCCACCCTGTATCTTACATTCAGTTTTTACCTTTTTTTTGGTTTTTCGAGACAGGGTTTCTCTGTGTAGCCCTGGCTGTCCTGGAACTCACTCTGTAGACCAGGCTGGCCTCGAACTCAGAAATCCGCCTGCCTCTGCCTCCCAAGTGCTGGGACTAAAGGTGTGTGCCACCACTGCCCGGCTTACCTTTTCTTTCTTTTTCCTTTTTTTTTAAAATTAGTCTTAAGTGACTCAACTCAAACTCACTATGTAGCTAAGGCTATCCCTGAACTCTGTGTCTTGAGTGATACATGATTACAGGAATGCACCGTGTGTGCCTGGCCACCTGTATCCTGACCCTGCTAACAGTTTGAGTTATACAGTTGGAAGTTATAGACCAAATGATGTGGCAAAGGCAGCAAAGAATCCTGGGGCAGTGTTTCCCAGCTTAAATAATATATTGGTAAATTCATTATCCTTTTCTGGTGTCTCCTATCCAAAGGGAAGGAATCCAGAAGTGTGAGTGGTGTCCCTCGTCAGGAACGTGGCAAATAAAGTAGCATCTTGTAAAAACCTGTTTCTCAGATGGCGGTGGTGTTGGCAAAGTCTGGGCTCTAGGAAGCGCTCATCCGGCCTTTACCTCTACAGTGTGAGCTTGTGCCACTTCCTGAAGCCACCACTCTTAAAAGTCACCGTGGGTCTTTCTAGCTAGAGTATAATGATCTGATCTCACCACCCATCTTAGCGCGCTTCTGACTCTCCAACGAGACACCATCTCTTCCCCCGACTGTAACTAATTCAAACGAGTGGTTTTGGGTTGTCTCTTCCATGGCATTTCCCTGTCACCTCTGCAACTCAACAACTGCAGGTGAAGAACGCACACGGTAGGAACCACTCAGCTGTTCACTAGCAGCGCCCCCAGCCAAGTGTGAGTGAGTCCTTGCCATAGGGTATTAGTGATAACAGTGTAAAGCTGAGAAGATTGGCTCGACACACCCAAGTAGAACACTTTCAAAGACACACTGCCGAAGAGAAAATCAAGTCACGGAGAAAATGAATGATATATGGCGAGTTTCCTCTTTCCTTTTTTAAATAAGTCTCACTAGGTAGACCAGGCTGATCTCCTAGCAGTTTGTGATCCCCCAGCCTCAGCTTCCTAAATGCTGGCATTACAGGTATGGACTGCCAGACAAGTTTTCCTTTATACAAATTCCCAAAGTGGGAAAATTAAACTATATTGTTTAGGGTTAGAAATGGAGTAAGATTAAAAATAAAATAAAGGAAACGAGTAATATATAAACAAAAGCAAGACAATAACAGGCTAATTGTTACCTGTGGGTAGAGGGCGCTGTTAAAATAGGAAACAGCATATAAAGGTCTCTAGGAATTGACAATCCTTTATTTATTTAGTTATTTATTTATTTGCTCTGACAGTGGTCACAATGGTGTTTACCTTATAGTTTATAAAGTACAAACCTACGTTTTATGTACTTTTATGAAAGTATAGAATAATTCTCATTAAACTCCGCATTTTAAAAAAACTATGGCTTGAGGTTGTTTATTTAGCTAAAGTCACATGGCCACTAATAATAATAAAACTTCAACTACATTAAAGTTCCTTTTTTTGCCGGGCGGTGGTGGCGCACGCCTTTAATCCCAGCACTTGGGAGGTGGAGGCAGGTGGATTTCTCAGTTCGAGAGTTCAAGGCCAACCTGGTCTACAGAGTGAGTTCCAGGACAGCCAGGGCTACACCGAGAAACCCTGTCTCGAAAAAACCAAAAAAAAAAAAAAGTTCCTTTTTTTCAGACTAGGCTTCCCTAACTACTTTAAAAACTACCTTTTGTATGTGTATGCATATGTCTTAGTGCTCACCTAGGCTATATGCGTACGGGTGCCCAGAGGGGCCAGAAGAGGATTTCAGCTCCGCTGGAATTGGAGCTCCAGGTGGTCGTGAGCTGTCTGACAGGGATGCTGGGAATGGAACTCAGGTCCTCTGGAGGAGCAGAAGCACTCTGAAGAATGGAGCTGAATCCCTAGCACCCCTTCTAACTTAACGGTATACCACTTACCTAGGTGGCCATCTTAAAATACAGATGCTGACTTAGTGGGGGGGGGAGGAAGGCTGAGATTCTGTGTTCCTAATAAACTGCAAAGTCACACTAACGTTGCAGTTCAGAGTCACAGTTGAAGGCACAATGACCCACACCACGACACTATATTTCCTCCTACCCTGATTTGCTTCCCTCCTATCTGACGAGTATTTTTGAGGCTGGCATGGTCTACAAATTGAGGGCATCTGGGACGTGCACTAGGACCCTTGCTATGCAGCGAGACCTTGTGTAAAACAAAGATGAATGAATAAATGCGTAAATAAATAAATAAATAAATGTCCAAAAATAAACTTGAGAACAACCACCTTAGTCAATCGCAACAGTGTCCTTTCTATTGTGCTTCTATGTACACTGCTTACAATTTTAAAATCATTTTAAAAATGTTTTTATTATCCATTTTTCCTGCTGGTTTCCTATATTATGGTGGCATTTACAAGGGACGCACACCCGGCTGCTTATTTGAGTCTATATGAAAAAGCTCTCCTTGGTGTCTCAAGGTTTTCACCACCCACCAATGTCTCTTTGTTGTAGCTTTTGGAAACAGGGTCTCAGTAGCCTAGGCTAGCTTCAGACTTGTGGGGATGCCCGTACTTGTCCTCTGAGGGCTAGAATCACACGTGGGTGAAAGGCCATCACTGTCAAGGTCTCTCTATCCCGACTGTGGAGCGAGGGTCTTAACCATTTGCCATCACTAGTTAAAACTGCCTGCTTCACCGAGACGTCCACTAACTAGCTACGAATAGGTGAGACTGGCACTTCCTTATTTTTGCTGTGGTTTGACTTTAATCATTACATGTCTGAAAACACTTTGCGGTGGAAAGGGTGGTTTAGGCCTCCCTCCTCTGGCAGAATGATCTATTTTCTTTCTTGATCCCTCTCGACTGTTCACCGTTGTACTCTGTTAGCACAAGTTTAAGTAAATACAGACCTGGCTCCAGGTCTGTCCTGCACTGTGTATCTGGAGCCTTAAGTGTCAGACATGATTCCGGCACCCTGGCTCTTATCTTTTAGGAACTAGGATTCCCAGATGGGGGTCCCCGTCCCCCAGCCAAGAAGACCGGCAAAGCAGAAGAGGAGGCAAACGCCGGAAGTCCAGATCAGACGGTCCTCCTCCCCAGCGGTCTGGCGGGAATTTTTGGAATGAATTGTGGATGGCTGAAAATACCTCACTCGCTGGTGGGGCCCCAGAGGGAGGGCTGGGACGTGCGCGTGTCTGTCAACGCTATACTTTGCCCACTCTGGGCGAGTTCTGATGCCACGCCCAGGCCAGCAGCACTCCGATCCCTCCCGCGTCACTCACCCCGGAGTTACACCCCACGTCGAGCCCTAGGATCGGCCTCCTCTCGGGACCCTCGGGAGGGAAGAGCTGTCGAAGAAGCTCCGGGGGCAGAAGGCGGAGCCTTTGCTCGGGAGGGTGGAAGCGGGAATAATGAGGGAAATTTCCAAACGGGGCAGCCCCGGGCTTCAGAGGCCCGGCATCTTCTTCCTCCACGGTCTCTTCAACGCCCCCTCTTGACAACTTCTCTTCTGCCGCCATCACCATCGGTTCCTAGATCGAGGCGGAACCGGAAATCTGGAACCTGCGGCGGGAGAAGGCGAGCGTAGCGGCAGCGCGCGTGCGCCTAGGGGAGAGGTTGGAAAGATGGTGAGCTTGGATAGTTGAGAAGACCCCAGTGTCTAGTCGGGGCTTTTGGTGTCCTATCGGAGGCCATGATCGTCCCTTCTTACTTAACGGACTTGTCCAAGTTGACGTTTGAACCTTGCGCCACTGACCAAAGCAAGGAGTTGGTGGGGGTCTTGAAAATGTAGTTGGTCCACGGTCCTTTCTTTTCAGATGCACAAAGCAAGCCGCAAAGGAGAGGAATTCCTTGTCTGGGGAGTGTGTATGTGTGTGTGTGTGGCCTGTGACGGGGTCACACAATGATACTGTGACAGAGGAACTTGAGCCTGGTTTAGTAAAAGGTAGCTGGAAGCTCTAGATCACATGAGGTGCCACAGGGGGACAGACAGACATAATGACTATAGACTGTACTCCAGAGGATGGAGTTGCAACATTGATACTTTTCAGCTGTGAATCTCCTGTGTTTATCATAAATCCTGGTGCACAGCTGTTCAGTAAATTCTTGTTGAATGAAACTATACAAGATGCAGGTAAGTGACTACGCCAGATCTGTTTGGGGGAAGAAAAAAAAAATGGAAGGGAGAACGGAGTTAAATGGAAAGAGATATATTGAGATAAACTTAGACAAAAAGTGGGCCGAGGGCTGTAAGAATGGTTCAGTCACGAAATGCTTGCTGGGTAAGCATGTGGACCTGAGTTCGAATCCCAAACACCTACATAAAAAGCGGGGTGGGGGCGGTGTAATGGTATATGCCTGTAATCCCAGAGCCGGGGAAGCAGAAGCTATCGGATCTCTGGAGTTTGCTAGCTAGCCAGCCTAGCTGCGTTGGCGATCTCCAGATTTACTGAGAGATTCTGTCTCAAAAGATGAGGTGGAGAATGATCGAAGACACCCTGCCATCCGCCTCTGGACTTCACACTCCGTGTACACACACTAGGAAATAGTAATACTTAAAAAGCTTTATATCTGGTCTAGGGGTGGGGGAAGCTGGTGAGGAGAGGGACTGAGGAGTCAGCCTGCCTTAGTCTCTGTTCTGTTGCTGTGAAGTGACAGGTAACCATGGCAACTCTTATTAAAAAGATTAATTGGAGGCTTGCTACAGTTTCAGAGGTTTAGTCCACTATCGTTATGACGGGAAGCAGTAGCTGAGAGCTAGCTAGATCCTGATCCAGAGGCAGAGAGACTCTGGGCTTAGCCTGGGCTTTTAAAACCTCAAAACCCACCTCCAGTGACACACTTCCTCCAACAAGGCCACATCTCCAATCCCTTCTAATCCTTTCAAATAGTGCCACTCCCTGGTGACGAAGCATTCAGACTTATGAGCCTATGGGGGCCGTTCTTATTCAAAGCACCACACAGCCTAAGCAGCAAGGTCACTTTAGAGGTGAGGATAACCCAGCCTATTAGAGTCAACCAGTGGCATTGTGTTCTGACCAGCCCCTTTTATGGAGATCTCCCAGGCCAACTAAAGTTTATAAGAGACTGAAGCATCTGTACAAGGACCAACAGGGTTCAAATAGGTCTCTAAGGACACCCCCTCACCCCACTGCACACATGTGTTTTGGCTTAACTTTTTGACAAGATATCGTGGGTGGTCCAGGTTGCTCTTGAGCTTCCTATGTACAGAGGATGGCTTTGAACTCTTTTTTTTTATATATTTATTTATTTATATTTTTATATTTATTTTATTTATGAGTACACTGTAGCTGTCTTCAGACACACCAGAAGAGGGCGCTAGATCTCATTACAGATGGTTGTGAGCCACCATGTGGTTGCTGGGATTTGAACTCAGGACCTCTGGAAGAACAGTCAGTGCTCTTAACCGTTGAGCCATCTCTCCAGCCCCAGCTTTGAACTCTTAATCTTCCTGCCTCCACCTCCTGCATGCTAGGATTATAATAGGTAACAGGCCATGTCTGGCTGAAAAGAAATGTCCTATTTTTTTCTTTTCAAGTTTTGCTTTGTACTTTGATCTCTGCTTGATTTCTTTTTTTTTTTTTAATATTTATTTATTTATTGTATTGATGAGTACACTGTAGCTGTCTTCAGACACACCA
>NW_021620574.1:797987-848942 GCF_004785775.1 Grammomys surdaster | reverse complement strand
TATTTATTGTATTGATGAGTACACTGTAGCTGTCTTCAGACACACCAGAAGAGGGCATCCAATCTCATTCCGGATGGTTGTGAGCCACCATGTGGTTGCTGGGATTTGAACTCAGGACCTCTGGAAGAGCAGTCAGTGCTCTTAACCGCTGAGCCATCTCTCCAGCCCTCTGCTTGATTTCTTATTTCAATTTTTTCTTTTCCTTTTTTTTTTTTTTTTTTTTCATCCTTTTTACCCCTTCGAGACAGGGTTTCTCTGTGTAGCTCTGGCTGTCCTGGAACTCGCTCTGTAGACCAGGCTGGCCTCAAACTCACAGAGATCCGCCTGCTTCTGCCTCCTAAGTGATGAGATCAAAGGTGTGTGCCGCCACCACCCAGTTTTGCTTATTTCACTGCACTAGTTCTGAACCGTGTTCATAATTCCCCGTGTGACTCAGGCAAAATCTGCATCCTCTTCTATCTTTAAACAATTCAACCAAACTTTAGTAAAAGGGTTGGGGGTGTAGCGTAGTAATGAGCCTAGCTCACCAATCATAAGGCCCTGGGTGTTAGCATGCGCACGCGCGCGCACACACACACACACACAGAATGCTGTTATATGTACTGTATTGTCAATAGGACAATTGCTGTCAGTATAAGGGACCTCTCTCTCTCTGTCTTTTTAAAAATATTTGTTTATTTTATGTATATGAGTACACTGTTTCTGTCTTCAGACACACCAGAAGAGGGCATCAGATCCCATTACAGATGGTTGTGAACCACCATTTGGTTGCTGGGAATCAAACTCAGGCCCTCTGGAAGAGCAGTCAGTGCTCTTAACTGCTGAGCCATCTCTCCAGCCCGGGACCTCTCTGTTAATAACCTTCTATGGCTAGTGATTGGAAAATTTTTTCATCAGACCAGGTTCTGGCTTTGTGTTTGCTAAAACCTTGACTCTCCTCTACTCCCACAGACTTCCAGTCCTAGGTGCTGTTGGACACGTTTAATGCCCTAATCTGACCTAGATGTGTACATACAGGCCACAGCCCCAGGTGATTCACATGGTGGGTGGATGAGAGTACACAGGAAAGTGTTTCTACACACGTGCACTAAGTAGTGACTATGCCTGTGACTAGATGCTGTATTAACAGCCCTATGGAGGGCATTTCCAGTCTGGCTTACCTTCGCTGGATGCTGGAAATACCCATGGGCACAGTTATGCCGTCCAACCCTGGGAGACCCGGGAGTGAGGGGTATGAGCTGTGGTAACCAATTGCAACAAAATAGCGCTTTCTGAAATCTGACAAAAAACCCAGTGAGTTTTGGAGCATTGCTAGACTCCTGAAAAGTTCTCTAACGATACAGACCTCAAAGCTTGAGCTTAACTAGCTGCACCGGAACCCGTTGTTTGCCCTTCACAGGATACACACTGAGTACCGTTTAAATGAAGAGGCACCTCTCACTCTATTGGTGGGATTGTGAGGTAGTGCCACCATAAAGAAAAACAGTGTGGAGGTTGCTCAAAATGTTAAAAACAGGGCCAACAAGTGGGCTCAGCAGGTATTGAGGTGCTTGCCTCCAAGCCCAATGAACTCAGTTTGATCCCTAGGACCAACATGGTGTGGGAAAAGAGATCTAACTGCACAAGCTGTCCTCTGACTTTCACACACAGGCTGTGACACACACACACACACACACACACACACACACACACACACACATTTTTTTAAAAAAGTAATTTTTAAAAAGTTAAAAATAGAATTCTCAGTCTGGTGTGGTGGTACACATCTTTTAATCCCAGCACTAGGGAGTCAGAGACAGGAGGCTATCTGTGAGTTTGAGGCCAGCCTGGTCTACAGACTGAGTTCTAGTCCAGCCAGGACTACATAGTGAGATACTGTCTCAAAATAAATAATAATAGAAATCTCAGACAGGTGAGGGGCTACATAAATGCCAACATGCAGAGCGCTGAGGGAAGGTGGTGTGGGTGTGGCCAGCCTGGGCGAGAAAGCAAGAGCCTGTCACAAACAGGAAATAGAACCACCATGTCGTATATGTATATACCTATATACATATATACCTATATAGATATGTAGATATATGAAAATCAGAATGTTAAAGAGACACCTGCAGCCGGGCAGTGGTGGTGCATGCGTTTAATCCCAGCACTTGGGAGGCAGAGGCAGGAGGATTTCTGAGTTCGAGGCCAGCCTGGTCTACAAAGTGAGTTTCAGGACAGCCAGGGCTACACAGAGAAACCCTGTCTTGGAAAACCTTAAAAAAAAAAAAAAAGAAAAAGAAAAAGAGAGAGAGACACCTGCATTTTATTTACTGCAGCAGTGATATATATATATATATATATATATATATATATATATATATATGACACCACATGTATATAGCAGACACCTATATTCCATTTAGGTGTCCATCAATGAATGAACGAACAAAGAAAGTGTGGCGTATGTCCACGTGGGATCATTGTTCAGCCTGAGAAGGATCACGTCATGTCATTTGTTCCGGCCCTGATTACACTGAAGGATAAAGAGCTGATCTCAGAAGCAGAGTGCAGACTAGTAGCCGACAAAAGCTAGAGATTGTACCAGCAAGGAGGGGGTGGGGAGGAGATGACGGAAGAGTACAGCTGCAGTCGGAGGTTCTCGTGTTCTGTAGAGAGCAGGATGACTGCGGTGAGCAGCCCTTGGTTGTGCTTTTCTAAGTAGCTCCAAATGCGTTTGGGATATTTTGAACACAAGGAAGCATCACATACATGTAGTAAGATAGGATTGTACCTCACGAGTATGTGCAAATACTATGGGTTGTTGTGGTTTGGGTGATTAAAGTCCCCTAAAGACTTATATGTGGAAGGCTAGGAAGTAAACAAAGGTGGTACCCTACTTAACTGACCAAGAGGGCAGCTGTTTAAGACATTTAAGAGATCTGAAATAAAAACCAAGCAACATAATTTATACTACAGAATACCCTTAGGTTTGGGGGATTTGTGGCAACGACCATCATGGTATAGATGCGTCTTAAAAAATAGAAGAATTATTTTTGTCTTAGTTGCTGATCTATTGTTGTGCCTTGACACCATGACCACAGCAACCACAGAGGAGATCATTGAATTGGGGCTGGCTTACAGTTTCAGAGGATTGCTCCATTATCTTCCTGGTGGGGAGTGTGGTAGCAAGCAAGCATTGTGCTAGAGAAGTAGCCAAGAGCATCATTACATCTTTAATCACGGGGCGGGGGGGGGGGAAGAGAGAGAGAGAGAGAGAGAGAGAGAGAGAGAGACTGGGCCTGGCGTGGGACTTTTAAGCCTCACAGCCCACCCCCAGCAACATATAGGCCACAACACACTTCCTAGCCCTTCCCAAACAGTCCATCAGCTGGGGTGAAGCATTCAAACACTCCTAGGGGGCGCCATTTTCAATCTTTTCAATAAATTGCACTCGAACAACTAGATGTCAAGAGACACAAAGAGGAAGAAGAATGTGAGGGAGGAAGAGGAGACAAGAGAAATTCAACCCAAATCTCCCAACACTTAAAAAAAGATTGAAATCAAGTATGATAGCACACACTTTGTCATCCAGCCCTGGGGAGGTAGAGACAGAAGGCTTGCTGGCCAGCTAGTCCAGACAAATAAGAGATCTGGATGTTCAAGTGTGAGACCCTGTTTCAAACCTCAAGATGATGGTAGCTGTGCTGGCTTGTGCCTTTAATCCCAGAAGAGGGGAGGCAGGTGGGTCAGGAGGATCTTTGTGAGTTCCAGACCAGCTAGGGTCAGAGGAAGTTGACCTCTGACCTCCACACGCATACACACACATTCATGTCCACCTGTGCACACACATGAGCACACACAGATACAAACTGATCACTTGGATCAAGAATAGAATACAAGTAGGGGTTTGTGCCTTTGGTCCTAGCACTCAGGAGACAGAGCCAGGGCATCTGAATCTGAGTTCAAGCCCAGCCTGGTCTACAGAATGAATTCCAGGACAGCCAAATGTATGCAAAGAAACCCTGTCTTGAAAACCAAAAAAGAAAAAAAGAATATAAGTGTAATATGTAAAACCAAACATGATTCACAAAATAAAAAAAGCAGGCCAGGTGTGGTGGCACACACCTTTAATCCCAGCACGTAGGAGGCAGAGGTGAGCCATCTGAGTTCCAGGCCAGCCTGGTCTACATAGTGAGGCCCTGTCTAAAAAGAAAAGAAATCAGTGAATGGGAATTCATCAAAATGAAGCTAATTTTACTTTGAGAAATGTTTTAAAAAAATATGTCTAGGATGCCAAAGACCAGCGTTGACATCCAGGGGAAGGTAAACCAAGGCAGGTATCGAGGAGTGGTGTCCATGAGCCACAGTTCTGAGCAGCTGATGGAGGTCAGTCCAGATTCCGATGGAGGCTCCTGCTTATGGCAGCCAGTAATTAGAGAAATTACTCAGCAGACTTTTCTCCGGGGGAACAAAGCTTGATTCACTGGGGCTGGCGCTCCCTGTGGCCACAGAAAAACTCTGAATTCTTTTAACTCTTAGGGGTCAGTGAGAAAGAAAAGGAGAAAATTCACACACACACACACACACACACACACACACACACACACAGCACACAGAGTAGATTGAGCAAAAGGCAGACTCCAGTAACTTCATACATGTAAACGCATGCCTGCATGCACACATACATACATTCATACATACATGCAGACTGATAGACATACACACATTTACACATTGAATGGATGGAGCAAAGCTCCTGCAAACAGACTTCCAGCATTTCACACACACACACACACACACACACACACACACACACACGTACACAATGTACACACATACCTGGTAGGTGAATGGAACAGAGTTCCAACAAGCAGGTTCCAAGCATTTCACACATACATGCATATACACAAATACATATATACATATACACATGTACACATATATACACATATTTGGTGGGTGGAGCTCCAACAACACCCACGCATGCATAAACACATACATATATCATACATACATGCAAATTTGATGGATGGAACAAAGTTCCAACACATTTTCACACAAACTTTACATATAAACATATTTAATGGACAGAACAAGGTTTGAACACATATACATAGATGCACACATATTTGGAAGGAGCCAAGTTCCGTGAAATTTATTTTTTTCTCCTATAGCCTATATATCCCGGCACAATCTTTTGAGCAGTATAAGATTACAATATAATTACATTCTAGTTTTCTTCTAGTGAATGATTGAGAAATAACGGTGGGTTTCCCAATACCTTTGCAAAAAATAACATTATGTAGTACAGGTAAGGAAAACAAATTATTCCCAAGAACCCACATACATTTGTAGCTAAGCAACTTGTTATAGATGAACAAAGTGTGAGCAAGCAAGGGAGTTTTCTCAGCCAGCTTCTCCTACTGACAGGCAGCGATCTGTGGTTACAAAGAAAGGATTAATTGCTTTAAGAGTAATCTTGTAAGAACCTTAAAGGAATCACAAGTCTAAACTTTTATATAAGAATCAGTCATATCTATTTTAAAACCTCAGAATGTTCATCTTCGAGTCAGAAATTCCGATTAAATTACATCAGGAAGCTGAGGAAAAAGTGGGTATAAGAACTCAATCATCAGTCCAGCCTCAGCGAGAGTCACGTCGGCCAGTGCTGCCATTGTCCTTGTTCCCTGACCATAAAACGTCCCTAGCTTAACTAATAAGAGTGTGCCTTTCTTAACTTCAAATTGTTCCCTAAGATTTTCTACATCAGAGCCAATAGCAAAAACATCTTAACCTAGCTTCACAGATATTTTATTTTTTTCCGAATGCTTTCTAAGGATGGTGATCATTGCTGATAATCTACATCCCTAAATTCTTTCCTAGGATGGTGATTGAATCATTAATCTGCTCCAGCAGCAATACCTGAAAGAGATCAAGCATTTATTATTATTATGAGTGTCAGAGATACTGACCAGTGAGGGGCTGGAAGCCCCTTAGAATTTGCATACAATTCTTAGAGTAAGAGGGAAGTGAGGGCAGCAAGCAAAGCAGAACTCCATAACAGCCTGAAGTCCTCAAGACATGTGGTCTTCGGGGTTGTTCTGCACCAAGGCTCGCCCATTATGACTGTGGCAACCAGTGGGCCACATCCCAGGAGTTCTAAAGCCATATGATATTCCCCCTGCACGGCCCTCAGCAGAGAAAAACTTCATGAAGAGAATAAAAAGATAAGCTACAAGCAGGGAGAAAGCACTTGCAAGACACGTCTCTCAAAAGGATGGCCATCTAAAATATATCAAAAAGTCTTGAAACTCTACAGTAAAAATTCCAATAAAATCAACTAAAATATTGCAAAAGATTGGGAGACAGGTTGTTGGAGAGGATATACTAAGTCACAAACACATGGAAAGATTTTAGGGGGGAAATATATTCTGGAGGAAAATATAAAATTAAGACCTCCTTGAAACAATCCTACCCGTCAGTTAAGAGAGGAAAATGAAAATATCAACAGTAACAGCTTGAGTGGTTTGGATGGGGAGAAAATATCCATCGTTGGTGAAAATGTCATGGAACGGACACTCAGAGAAATGTTTTGACAGATTCTCTTTTGTGTGTTTGTTTTTACAAGACAAGGTCTTTTTTCCTAAACCTAACTGGCCTCAGACTTGCTTGTTTGTTTCTTTGTTTGATGGACGTGCATATTTTGTCCACATGTATGTATGTACCTCGTGTATGCCTGGTACCTGAGGAGCCCTGAAGGGGGCATCAGATCCTCTCAGACAGACGGTTGTGAGCCACCACGTGGGTGCTGGGAATTGAACCCGAGCCCTCTGGAAGAGCAGCCAGCGCTCTTAACCACCCAGCCATTCTCTATGCCCCCATTTCTCATCTTTTGAACCCAAGGGATTTGTATCTCTTTAGCAGTCTTGTAAAGTGTGTTCAGGAAATGGATGAAGCAAAGTCTGTGAATGGAAGTAGCCTGCAGAGCACTAGAGTCTGGAGGTCAGAGGGTGATAGAGAGGCACTGATGGAGAAATTGGGAAGACTAGAGTCTGGAAGTCAGAGGGTGATAGAGAGGCACTGATGGAGAAACGGGGAGGGAGAAGACACGAAGAAGAGAAATGAAGAACCACCTGCCTAGACACTAAAGGAAGAAGACAGAGCAAACTGTCACGCCCTCAGAGGCTCTGTGGTACATCCAGAGCAAAGTCCAAGTTCTTAAAGTAGACTTTGAACTGGAATGGGCAGGTGAGTCACCTGACCTCTTGTACTGAGGATCCAAGAGGCCAGAGCTTCTGCGTTTCCGTAGAGCTCGCCCACGCATGCTTTTGAGTAACAAAGCCTCAGATTTTTTTTTTTTAAAGATTTATTTATTTTACTTATGAGTACACTGTAGCTGTCTTCAGACACACCAGGAGAGGGCATCAAATCTCATTACAGATGGTTGTGAGCCACCATGTGGTTGCTGGGATTTGAACTCAGGACCTCTGGAAGAGCAGTCAGTGCTCTTAACCACTGAGCCATCTCTCCAGCCCCGACGCCTGCGTTTTTCTTTAGTTCCGTGACTCTAACCCCATCATATTCATGTTCTAGCCACACTGAACCACTCAGTTTCCTGAACGCACTAAAGGGGAGGCCCATGGCCTCATACATGTTGTGTTCCCTGTGCCCGGAATGTATCCATGTATTCCCCCGCCCCACACACACCCTCCACCCCCGCTCACAACTCTTTTTCCCAATATGTCCTTTTTTTGTAAATTCTTAACTAACCATTTTCTTTCTTTCTTTCTTTCTTTCTTTCTTTCTTTCTTTCTTTCTTTCTTTCTTTCTTTCTTTCTTTCTTTCTTTCTTAAAGAGCATTTCTAGTACCAGGGGCTGGGAATTTTTAAGGGGGTTGATTTAGCTGATAGTTTTGGAGGTTTCAGGTCATGGTGCCAGCATTTTCTCCACTCTGCCTAGGGCTCTGGTTCCATCACTGGATGGCATCGTGAAAGGGATAGCACCAGGCCAAACAGAAAGCAAAGGGTAGCTGAGGTGCCGAGCTGACTTTATAGCCAACCTATTCTTTATCTTTCTAGTTTTTGAGACACTGTCTCACTCTGTAGCTCTGGCTGCCCTGGGCTTGCTATGTAGACCAGGCTGGCCTCAGAACCCGCTGAGATCCACCTGCCTCTGTCTTTCAAGCACTTGGATTAGAGAGCACTACCATGCCTGGCTGCAACCTAATGTTGAGGGAGTCGTATCATCAGTTTCCTCCATAGCAGACCCGCCATAGCCTGCACCATAGCTGCACCTTTAAGGTCTTTAAGGCTAATTCAACACCACGATGCTGGAGCCGAGGGCTCTGGAACATGGATCTCTGAGGGACATGCTCAGATCACAGGCACGCCATGGCACCCTCCTTTCATCTAGCCATCCATCCGTTTCTGCCTCTGTTGTACAACAGTAGGATTTTTAACTTCTCATGAACTCATCAAAGACGGTGACTACATCCAGTGTCCTCAGTGTCTGGTAGCTATCGGACACTTCACTTAATTGAGTGGATGAGTTTTTGAGGAGAAGATTTGGACAAGATTTTCTGTATCCTAGGATGATCTCCAGTAGGATGCATTTTTAAAAATATGAACAAAACGAATGGCGTAGCTGCTTGAATTACGAACGTTAATTATGTTCCCCTAAAAACTGTTGTGTGAGAGGGTTTGTGTATAGCTTCTGAACCCGCCCTCAGTTGGTTCTGATTGGTAAATCAAGACGCCAACAGCCAATGGCTGAGGAGGACTGGCAGAGGGGATTTTTAAGATTCCCAGGCTTGAGACCAGGAGGAGAGGGAGAAGGATGAGATTTGTCATGCTGGAAGAGTGTGGAGAAGGGGAGAGATGCCATGCCTGAGAAGAGTGGAAGACCGAGAGACATGGCCACCACGTGAAGGAGCCTGGAGGGTGTGGCCCAGAGGGTGCCCAACTGAGTCCAGGGCAGCCAAGATGGAACATAGAATTAGTAAGTAATGACTCGGGATTATCGACAGGAGGTAGATTAACAGCGTGGAACCTAGGCAATGGCTTAGCTATTGTGGCGTTTAAGGTATATTAAAATGCAAACTCTGAGTGTGTGTCTTTCATTCGTGAACATAAACCATTGAGGCGGGTAGCGAACCTGCCGCGGGGTTTTATTTAACCATATTTAAGTCAACAGAATGGGTTCTCAGTATGAGAGTGCACATCTCTCTCGCAACTACTCAAGAGTTTTGGGCAGAAGATCACTGGAGCTCCAGAATTCGAATCCAGCTTGGATAACACAGCAAGTGTGTGTGAGAGGGCAGTGAGGGCAGTGAGGGGCAGTGAGGGGCAGTGAGGGGCAGTGAGGGTGAGGGCAGTGAGGGGCAGTGAGGACAGTGAGGGCAGTGAGGACAGTGAGGGGCAGTGAGGACAGTTAGGGGCAGTGAGGGCAGTGAGGGGCAGGGGTTAGGTGGTTGCTTTGTAATCTTGGTTGACCCAGAACTCACTGTGTAGCCAAGGCTGGCCTGGAAAACAACCTGTTTCAACTTCCTATTACTAAAACTATAGGCAGGAACCACCATGCTCAGGTGAATTTATATATATATTTTAAACTTTTCTTTATAGTGTGCTTTATTATACAAGTTATGTAATTATTCGGTATAGAAATATTAGCAAATTCTTTGGTAAAAATTGTGAATTCAGTATAGGAAACTTAGCAGTCTACAGAAAAAAAAAACCCAGTCTTATCCACTTTCTGCAGATAACCATAGGTGTGTGTGTTTGTGTATGTGTGTGTACAAGTGTGTGCACATGCATATGGAGATAGGAGACCACCCTCAGGTCTTAACTTTCAAGTGCTACCTACCTTGGCTTCTTTTAAATTGTTTTATGTGTAGGGATGTTTTGCCTGAATGTGTGTCTATGCACCACATTCATGCCTGGTATCTGTATTTTTGGAGGCAAGAAGAAGGCATTGAATCCCCCAGGACTGGGGCTACAAACCATTGTCAGATACCACGTGGTTGCTGGAAATCAAACCCCAGTCCTCTAGAAGAGCGGCTGGTGCTCTTAACCACAGAGCCGTCTCTTCAACCACTTTCTTCTTTGATTTTTTTCAAGACAGGGTTTCTTCAACCACTTTCTTCTTTGATTTTTTTCAAGACAGGGTTTCTCACTGGCCTGCCTGGGACTCACTGGGCTGATGACCCTCAGAGTCCATCTGTCTCTGTGTCCCCCCCCTCAAGTACAGGACTCACAAGCCTGCAGCTGTGTAACACCTGTCTCCCTTATGTGGGTTCAGGCCCCTTTAAGCACTTTACTGTGGAGCATTCTCTCCAGCCCTCATAATTAACATTTTAATATATATCCCCTCTATGTTTTTCCCTATTTGTAAGCAAATATAAAACGTGTGTGTATTCAATAAACATTAAACAAATTAAGCCTTTAATATTATTCAAATGGAACTGTGGGCGTATTCTCCTTTGAAGATAGCACCAAAAATAGACAGGGTTTCAGACTGGTCCACTTCTAGAACATCTTTGGAACTACAAGCCAATCAGTTGACAGAGTATCCTTCATTTGGTTATGTCTAACGTTTCATTTCCTCGTGGTGAGACTCAGGCTTTGCATGTATTGGTAGAATTGCTTTTTCAGTGCTGGGGATTGGACCTAGAGATGAGTACATTAGAAAAGCTCCATTCCCAATCCCTGGTTCTTTGAAAGAGGGTTTCTTCACGTTGCTCATCTAGAACTCAAGGTCTTCCTGCCGTGCACCTGAGGTGACAGATGACAGGTGTGCGGTGCACACTGGCTTGCAGTTGTTTTTACTGTGTTCTTTCCAGCACGTAGATCAGAAGGTACATGGCATCAGCTTCTGCTACTGTTTGTGACATTAACTTCGATTTATGATCATGGTAGAATCTAGTCGCTGTCGTTATAATTTTCCATTTTGTAATAAGAAATAATCTGTGGAAAGAGTTATTTGTGAACTGAAAATAAATATTATTAGTGAATGAGAATCCACAGTGAGGCACCTCTTCACCCCGCCAGGATGGATGAGGCAGAAAGGGGTTGCCAGGATGCTGGGGGAAATTAGAATTCAGCCTTGGTAGGAGTCTAAATTAGTCCTGCAGCTTTGGAAGCGAGTAACACTTCTCAAGATCTCTTCAAAAGGTTAAAAGTAGACACACTTGGGCCCGAGCGGAGAATGCCCTGAGCGTGTGACATTCTGAGTGAATGTGTGCTGTCGACATGGGCCAGACATGTCATGAACCCTAGCCTCAGACTCATGAGGAATTAGCAACCCCCACACCCACACCCACCCACCTGGGTGAGGTCCAGAGGGAAGTATCAAGGTGGATATGGATACTGTGTGCAGCAAATGTTCTCTGCCCTCTTATAGGTGTTTATGTCCTGAAGATGGCTTCCCTGCAGAGACTCCTACTGAGATCAACAGAAACCACCACTTTGGTCCAGCTGTATTTCATAAGCCCCGGCTTTTTGCCCAGCTGTATACAGCAACACCACCTCTCTGTTCAGCTCTGTGTAACAAACACCCAAGAGCCTGGTCCACTCCATCTCAGTTCCTGTCTGTCAGTCTGTCACTGCATCATCGCCTCTCCCATCAGGACCCCATCTGGAGCCACTCGAGGATCCAGCATTTGACCCAGCAAAGTTCATTTTTAGGACTTTTTTTTTTTAATCTTACACGGATGGCATTTTGCCTGCATGTGTGCCTGTGAACACTTACATACTTGGTACCCAAGAGGCCAGAAGATGTCGTTGATCTGGTTCCTTGGACCTGAAGTTACGGACAGTTGTGAGCTACCGTGAGGATATTGAGAATCGAACCCTGATCCTCTGAAGGAGCAGCTAGTGCTCTTAACCCCTGAGCCATCTCTGCAGCCCTCACTGAGTATAATTCTAAAGGAAATGAAAATATTTCCACATCAAAAATGTACAAGAATATTTATAGCAATATTATTACCTATAAAAAAAGGAACAACCCAAATTTCTCTCTATTGATTTGTAAAACATAGTAGATTCATGCAGTAGAATAGTTTATGAAATATGCAAACTAAGTAGATTTCTAGACAGAAACATAGTTCCGTTGGTAGCATTCCTTCTTAGCGTTCAGGATGCTCCTGGTCAGTCCTTAGTGCCGCATAAAACTGGATGTGTGGGCAACACCGTAACCCTGACACTCGAGAGACAGACACGGGAGCATCAGCAATTCTAGAGAGCTCAAGGTCAGCCTGGGCTAGTGAGACCCTTTCTCAAAAAGACAGACAGAAAGTAAACCTCTGAATGCAGAAATTAAATAGGTGGCTGTCAGTGGCTGGGGTCCTGATGGAGGGACTGAGTGCTAAGAGCTAAAGAGAGGAGGAACAAATCTCCCAAAAACCAGGTTGTCCTGGCTGTGTCAGGTTTTGGATAAACAAAACAAAACAAAACAAAACAAAACAAAACACACTGACAAGTGCACCTTAAATGAATGAATGAATGAATGAAGTTCATGGTATATGAATCAACATGTACATGTTGTATACATGTGTATATATACACACGTGTTGTATATCAACAAAGCCTTTTAGCAGAAAGAAATAGCACATGTCTGTAATCCCTGCACACAGGAGACAGAGCTGAGAGGAACATGAGTTCAGGCCGACATGGGCCACAGAATTAGAGCCTGTCTCAAAAAAAAAAGGCCAGGTGGCGGTGGTGGTGCACACCTTTAATTCCAGCACTTGGGAGGCAAAGGCACTCAGATCTCTGAGTTCAAGGCTAGCCTGGTCTACATACTGAGTTCCAGGGCAGCCAGGGCTACACAGAGAAACCCTGTTTAAAACAAAAGAAAACAAAATAAAAACAAAAAAGGACAAAAACAAACCAGTAGAACGTAGGGGGAAGAATTAGTAGGACACTAGAGAGCTTCCTGGCTCCACCCTCAGCACTACAGGAAGAAAAAAAAAGTCTGTCAAAGTTTTGAAAAGAGAGGCTTCACATCCATTGAGGATTCTTGCCTGAGTCTGTCATTAGTATGATACTTTGATTACTCTAATATGATAATTTCCTAATTATTCTTAGGAAATGTTCTATATTATTAGTTGGAGGGGCCACAAAGACGGCTCAGAGGTCAAGAGCACTGGCTGCTCTTCCAGAGGACCCGGGTTCAACTCCCAGCAACCACATGGTGGCTCACAAGTCTCTGTAACTCAAATTCTGGGGTCTCTGATTCCCTCACACAGACATATATGCAGGCAAAACATCAGTGAACATAAAATAAAAGAAAAAATGGAAAAACTTTAATAAGGGATATTTTATTAGTTGGCATTTTATTATAAGGAAATGTCATTTTTATTAAAATGAGACTATATTCAATACTTCGTAATTTGTTTTCTTATTATTTTTATTTTGTGTGTGTGTTTTCCTTGCACATATGTTTCTGTACCACTTCAGTGCCTGGTGCCAGAAGAGGGTATAAGGTCCCTTGGAATTTGAGTTATAGAGGGTTGTGAACCACCATGTGGGTGCTGGGAACCCAGGTCCTCTGGAAGAGCAGCCAGTGCTCTTAACCACAGAGGCATCTCTCCAGTCCCTGATAATTTCCTTTTAAATTTGACATCACTCAGTGTTGTGAATCTGTGCTAGCTTCTGGTCACTGAGAAATACTTGACTTGAGCACGTGAAAGGAGGAAAGATTTATTTTGATTTTAGTGGTTTCTGTCTGTTTCAGGAGGCAATGGCAGAGAACAGCTCACATGGCCAGGAAGCAAGAGAAGGAATGCCCACACTGGGTTCCTCTCCCACTCCTTAACTCATCCAGGTCCCCAGACTATGGGACGGTTCTACCCACATTCAGTGTGGGTTTCCTGATTTTAGTTAATCTCTTCTGGAAACACCTTCACAGGCCCCCTACAGATGTATCTTTACTAATCTCCCAGGTATTTCTCTATCTAAACAAGCTGTCAATTAGAACTAACCATTATAAGTCTACACCTTGTCAACTTGTTACCAAAATGTATCTCTTTAAACAGAAGCATCCCATTCCCGACCCCAAAGGGGCTCATGCCGTGTCTGTCAAATAACACAAAGTGTTTAGCTCATCTCCAAGGGTCCTCATAGTCCTAACAACCGCATCACTGGAATACAAGGTTCAAATCTCTGCGACTTAAGTCAAACTCTCTTAGCTGTAAACCACTGTAAAATCAAAAAGAAAATTATATACATTCAAAATTCTATTGCACAGTGTAAACATTTCCATTTGAAAAAGGCTGAATAGGGAATAGCAAGGAAGGATCAGGACAAAACAAGACAGACATCCAACAGGACTAAACAAGACAGACATCTAACAGGACATAACAAGACAGACATCTAACAGGACAAAACAAGACAGACAGACATCCAATAAAACAAAAGAAGACAGACAGACAGACAGATATCCAACAGGACAAACATTAGACCCTACTGTAGTTCCATGTCTGGCTTCCATGGCACACACTGGTATATGACATGAGTGTCAGAGGCCTCAGATAGCTCTGCACTAACAGCATCTCGGCTGCTAACATTCTGTCTGTCATCCCGATGGACTCAGCTTCCTGAGGTCTCCACTGCAGCTTAGGCTCCGCCCTCTCAGCGGTATACTTTGCTTTCCCTGGGGCTAGTACAGGTTCTTTCATCTTGTCATACACTGCATGGCCTCCTAGGACTTCCTTTGAAATACAGGTGGGGGCTTCCACGATCCTGTAACTTTTGCCTTCTGCAGTCCTGAAAAAGCAGCTCGTGTGGGTGACACCAATGTCTGCCACTGGCTTTCAGGAACCAGATACACTGGGACCGGGAGTGCCTGGGCAGCTGAGCTTGGTGAAGTGAATCCGTGAGAAATAGCTGTCTAGGTGGTACCACGCGAGTAGAGGTACCTGGCAGTGCTTTCCTTTAAAATGTCTTTCAAAAGTCAAGAGTTTCTTCTTCCTTTCCATCCTTGAGCAATTTGGTGAAGTCTGGTCAATTCCTGCAAAGCACCCAAGATATCTTTCCTATTTTCCCCGATGGAAAATACTTAGTTTATTTTTTTTTTATTATTCGTTTGTTTGTTTATGACAGGGTTTCTCTGTATAGCCCTAGATGTCCTGGACCTTGCTCTGTAGACCAAGTTGGCCTTGAACTCAGAAATCTGCCTGCCTCTGCCTCCCAAGTGCTGGGATTAAAGGCATGTGCCATCACTGCTAGGTCTTAGTTTCTTTTAAATCGCTCCAATCTGTTCAGCCGTTATAGGTTTCTTTAGAGCCAATTTTATGCACTCTCTCTTTCTTTCGTCAGGTTTTTATTCAAATAGACTGTCTCCATTTGCTCTTTATGGAATGAAGCAAGCTCTAACAGTTCACGTAGCTTCCCTTCGTGGAGGGTTTCTTCTCTGCTGCTGGTTTCTAGGTAGCCGCAGCCTCTCCCCCTGCTTCTTGACATCCACAGGCACCTTTCCTTTCCTGCACGCTGCAGGCTTCTTGCCTGCCGCCCCCTTTTCTGCTATGATTTGGTAGCGGCAGCTGCCACTGCCTGACTTTCTTCATCAGTTTGTGATTTCTGGCCTGGAGAAGAATGGTCTCCTGTTGCAGTCTTTGCATACAGGCTCAACGTCAATGTGCTTCTCAGATTTTTCAATGTCTCCTTGGATCTGCTGTGGGCTTTTCAAGGTTCTGCAAAGATCTGTGTTTGTTATCTTGTGATGAGAAAGTTATAGTTACACTTGAGGGAAAGGAGCCTTACGCCAAGTGCCAAGGACTCATCTAACTTCCGGAAGCACTTAACTTCCGGAAGCACTTAACTTCCGGAAAACACTTTCAGCCCTAATACAGACCGCCTCACTTGCCAACCAGTAGTGAGTGCCAGGAGGTCTAGTCTGCTCATGTTAAGCAGAGTAATTCCAGAGGTGCTTCCGGAGGCCTTGATGAGACCTTCACATTCACTGTAGATATTTTGTGGTCTTCTGCACTGGGTTCTGTGTCAGTTTCCCCTTATGCCTTTGCCAGCTCTCATTCACAGCTTTTTTTTTGAGCCTGGTTAAGCTATACCAAATCCCTCCTGCAAAATAACCGTAAAAGGCTTAGGATCCGTGTGGTCATGCCATCAGAAAAAAAGTCTTACTGCCACTATTGATTTTCAGTATTAGACTTTTTGTCACTGTGGCAAAATACCCAACATCAAACCGCTCAAGACCAGAAGGCAGGATTTCACTCATTGCTTCAGTAGCTTTGCCCTGTGGTCAGCCCAAGTAGGGTTGAGCACAAAGGTGGGAGCTCATGGCAGAACAACCCACCTCGTGGCAGGCAGGAAGCAGAGAGGAAATGGACGAGGTCGGAGATCTAGGCCTGAGTCTTAGAATTCTGTAATGGGGCTTCATGGGTAATCTGGGAGCTCAAAAGGCCTGGATGCTGATGGGGCTGTAGACAGAAAGGACTCTGGCCACGAGAAAATAGAACTCTGTGGGAATCAGACCAGATGTCCTTCCTGTCACAGTCCGGCAATGCACCCCCAGGCTCCTACTTTCTGCTTCTAGACCTGACCTCAAAGCCTCGGACAACCCCCCAAAATTTATCACCACCACGCGGAAAGCAGGTTTTCAACACAGGAACCTCTGGGAGATGTTTCCTATTCAAACCATAAAACTCTGTGTAAATGTTTATCCACTTCGTCACTTTATGGCTGCTAAATATTTAATAGAACACGCACCACAATTTGTTAAACAGTCCTTCAGTATTTAATATTTACTTTCCCCAACTTTTACTCCTATGAACAATATTTCTGTGAACAACCCTGTTCCTTTTTGGAAATTATTTATTTAGAACAAACACCCAGAAATGTGATTTCTAGCCAGAGAATAAATTGTCTCTCAGAGTTGTTTCCCAAACAGATCTCACTTCATTACTCCTCTGCTTGCCCACCCTTGATGTGCCTCCTGCCTGCAGAACTGAGTTCCCTTCCGTGACAGGCATGGTAGGTTCTTCGTAACAGTCTGCCTTTTCTGTAGGTCTAGGTCTCCACCC
Source organism: Grammomys surdaster (assembly GCF_004785775.1). Classification (NCBI taxonomy): domain Eukaryota; kingdom Metazoa; phylum Chordata; class Mammalia; order Rodentia; family Muridae; genus Grammomys; species Grammomys surdaster. The sequence goes on along the minus strand of NW_021620574.1, from coordinate 831,928 downwards.
CTTCCATATCCGGAGCACTTCAACTACATGAGGCATCCCCTAGAGTGTGTGTGAGTGTGTGAATGTGTGTGGTGTGTGTGATATATTGTGTGTGTGTGTGTGAGAGAGAGAGAGAGAGAGAGGATGTGTGTGAATGTGTGTGGTGTGTGTGTATGAGTATGGTGTGTGTGTGTGAATGTGTGTGTGTGTGTGTGTGATATATGGTGTGTGTGTGTGAGAGAGAGTGTGCATGTGAATGTGTGGTGTGTGTTTGTGTGATGTATGGTGTGTGTGAGAGAGAATATGTGTGAATGTGTGTGGTGTGTGTATATGAGTATGGTGTGTGTGTGTGTATGTGTGTGTGTGATGTATGGTATATGCACACGGGTGTGCAGATGTCTGCATATGTGTAGGCCTAAGCAGGACATTGAAAGTCATCTCTAGGGCAGAGGAGTTCTCAACTTTCCTAAAGCTGTGACCCTTTAACACAGTTCCTCACGCTGTGCTGACCCCCAATCACAAAATTATTTTGTTCCTACTTCATAACTATAATTTTGCTACTGTTATGAATCATAATATAAACATCTGATATCTGACCTCCAGAGGGGTCATGACCTATGGGTTGAGAACCACTGCTCTGTGTCTTTCTACCTTATTCCCTTGTCATTTCTGCTAGGCTGGCCGGCCAGTGGCTCCTGAATCCACCTATCTCCATCTCCATGGGGTTCTGGTGTATCAGGCCTGCGCAGGTCCTTCTAGCTTTCCTGAGCAGTTTTTGGGAGCCCCTTAGGTGTCTCCCTTCCCAGCGCCTTTGTTTGTTGTTTGTTTTCTGCTTATGAAGGTTCATCACTTCCAGGCCATATTCTATGTTTCTGTTATTGCCTAGCAAATGACTTCAGACTTAGTGCCACAAAACCATGTCACTTAACTGTGTGGATTAGGAATTGGGTAGGACTCAGACTTGTCCACGTGCCTTGGTGGCTCGAACCTCAAGCTGGAAGTCTCAAATGCCTGGAGCCAGGAGAAGCTGAAGTTAGAGGGACCACTTCCAGGGTGGCTTCCTCCCTTGTGTGGTTGTCACCTTGGTGAGCATGACAGGAAGACTGAGCCCCTGGCAGAATACCAGCCCATGGGCCCCTCTAGCATGTGGCCCTGGGACACTCAGACTTCTTATATAATGGCTGAAGAAATGAAAGGAAGCCAGCCATGGCACTAGAGGTGCAATAGTAAGGGATAGTAGATAGCAGGGTTTTGTCCAAGCAGAGAGAGGACTGGAGAGGACTGAAGAGCTGGGTCTGCCTGTTGGGGAAAGAGCGTCTTAGCCATCTGTGGAGTGGGGGTGGGGCATAGTCCCCGAGTTGACAAATGGATTTTCTGGGAGTAGACACACCCTTGAGTAGAGATGGATGGTTGCAAGTGAGTTGGGTCAGGTTATGGGATTGGTCTAGCCTCAGTGGCGGCCTAGCAATGAGAATGAAGGTTCTCTCATCTGTGTGTGGAGGGTTGTGTGGAATCAGCAGTTGCTTCCAGAGGGGAGCTGCTCATGGAGTGGGCTGGACAGTGGGCCGCTTGGATATGCCCAAGTCCTAAACCCCCATACCTGTACATGGAAATTGGATCCTTTACCAGAATAAGGATCTGGAAATGAGCCCATCCTCCTGGCACAGTATTGCTCAGGAAGGAGGAGAGGCAGGGAAGAACCATGTGCTGAAGCCGGCAGGGACTGGAAGGTTCCACAGGATGTTGAAGAAAACCAGCAGTTGTCACTGCCTCTCAAGGGAACGAGCAAGTCTTGGGCCTCCACAGCCGTCGTGGAATACATGATTTCTGTTGTTTTAAGCTGCTCAGTTCATGACCATCTGTTACAGCAGCCTCAGGAAACTAATGATTTCTAGATTCATCTAGAGATGAATTGAGGAGGCTGTTGGGCTCATGCTGGCTGGAGGAAGCACGAGAGTCCGGCGCCCCCTCTCCTCAACTTAGAGACGCTTCATCCATTTCTGCTCCGCCAGAGGTCTCCTGGTCCCCTACCATAGCTCAGCGCTACCTCCTTCTCAGGTTCCACTAATGAACCAAGCAGAGTGGTACACACATATAATCCCAGCTCAAGTCAAGACTGTGAGTTTGAGGCCAGCCTGGGCTACATGGTGAGACTGTCTCAAAACAAATAAGCAAAAAACAGGGAGGAAAGAAGAGGGGGTGGAGTATCTACTTAGCCTCTGAGGTTACATGCTATCAGCGGCTGTTTCCTTCTGCTTCTTCCCAGCTGTGGCATGCTCCGTGCACACTGGGAGCTTTTGCTAAATAAGTAATAATAATGATAATAATACTCCCCTCCTCCTCCCTCTCCAGTGTGATCTTGCCCCTTCCCCACACACCCACACACCCACACACCAGGACACCCGTGTGTCTTAGTTAGGGTTACTATAGCTATGATAAAACACCATGGCCAAGTTGGGGAGGAAAGGGTTTATTTGGTTTACACTTCCATAGTGCTGTTGATCATCGAAGGAAGTCAGGACAGGAACTCACACAGGGCAGGAACCTGGAGGCAGGAGCTGATATAGAAGCCATGGAGGGTGCTGCTTACCAACTTGCTCCCCATGGCTTGTTCAGTCTGCTCTCTTATTAGAACCTAGGCCCACCAGCCCAGAGGTGGATCCACCCACAGTGGGCGGGGCCTCAGTGCTCTACAGGCTTGCCTACAGCTCGATCTTATGGAAGCATTTTCTTATCTCTCAGATGACTCTAGTTTGTGCCAAGTTGACATAAACCATCCAGCACACCATGGGTATCTGTTGACATAACCACTAACTGATTTACCCTTTGCTCCCATTCTGTCAGTAATTTTATACACAAGCTTGGACTGGTCACTGAAACTTTTGCTTCTAAGTTTCCTCTTAGAGTTGGAGTAGATCCTTCCCTCCCTCCCTCCCTCTCTTTCTCCCTCCCTCCCTCCCTCCCTCCCTTTCTCCCTTCCTCCCTCTTCTCAAATGATGCTTTTGCCCACGTGCTGTAAGTTCTGTGGCTCTAGCATGCACAGGATGGTCCCCTGAACCTCTAGTTGTATAGGTTCAAAGCTGCTGCTTTGCAGTATACCTGGGCTCTCCATTGTAAGGAAACACTTTTGCTTAAAATAAAGACTCTTTTACCAGTAGGGCCGGGAAAACAGAAGGTTCCCATGGACCATCAAGATTGGGTCAGTCTGCAGAAGGCTCCCAGACAAAGGTGACCTGAGCAGGAGGACCCTTCTACTTTCCCCAGGAAAACAAAAGAAGGGGATTTTAAGTAGCTCCTGTATGAAAGACACCCACAGCTCAGTGACATTTCACCCTCTCCACAAAGCCAGCTGAGGCTACGAGCAAACAGTCCAGGTGTCTTAGTAATTGTTTTTATTCTTATTTCCAATCAGTCACAGATTTTGGGCAGGTGAGGCCGGAGATGGGCACACGGAAGAGACCATAGGAGAACTCGAGGAGCTGATGACAAAAGGGCAGCCCCGTCTGGGCGTGCAGCAGGTGAGTCCTTGTGCCTGATAGATCTTCATTCTCCGACACTCAGGAAAAACTCAGGGCATGGGACTGAGTAGAGATGGGTTTTGGCAGGCAGGCCAACTGTGTCTTGAGAGATGTGGCAGTCACTGGACAAAAAGGTGTTGTCAGTGTTTGCTGGGAAGACAGGTCTAAGAGAAACAGAGTCCTGACCCAAGTAAGTCACTGCCACCAGGGATGGATTCTCCATTTGCAAAGCCAGACTCTGCTTTTCCTCTGAGAGCCAGAAGGGGGCAGCAAAGTCCTTGTGTAAAATTCCCAATTTGACCCCTCCACCCCACCCCCCACCCCACCCATCCCGGCCTTTTGGAATAAAGGTGCTTGAGGGGTCCTGCAGGGCTCACACAGAAGAACGGGTATGGAATGGAAGAACCATACCATACCCGAGGAAGTCTTGTGGTTTCCTCGGGCTGTATCGTAAGAGCTGTGCATCGACCCGGGAATTGGTGTGGGGAACCAGAGACCGAATGTCCCTACTTCGTCCCATCTTGAGCCTCGGAGGGGACCTCCCGGTCTCTTACGTTTCCTCAGGGGGCTTTGGGCCTCACATCAGAGATTCCTGGCTCCCTCAAACCTTATGAAATCCAATCTACCCCGTCATAGGTCCGGCCCCACCCAAGCTAAAAATGCGAGGGGCCAGGAGGAGTCCTTCCTCCTTCACAGCTTGCCGCACCTGCCCAGCTTCGGTTTCTCATAATCCCGCATTCCTCATAATCCTGCACTCTTGTTTCGCCCTCCTGCCAAGACCCACTCAGGTGTTCGTGGGACGCCTTACTGCCCCACCAGGGGTCGACATGAAGGCTTTCTCTGGCCCTGGATCCAGTTCAGCCGTGGGCCGACAGAAGAAAACCCTGCGAGGCCTCCCCACCTTCACCAGCTGTCTCTGAGATCACCGTGACTTGTGCCCGGGTCACATTATTTATGGCTGAGGGCTTGCCCCTCCCCCATTTTTTTTTTTTGTTTTTGTTTTTGGAACTTAGCCTTGGAAAAATTTCTCAATCCTCAGTCTCTGCATAAATTGTCTCAGAAGAGGACTTGGACAAGTGGATTCTGGGAAACTGGCCAGTGTGAGGGCGGCATGTCGGTGGGGGAGGGGCTTTGAACCTTTCTAGAACTGAAGCTAGAGATTAGGAGAGGCACTCAAAGGGGAACAAGCAGATGAGGAAGTTAGCCAAGTGTCTTGGTGCCTCTCCGTGCCCCATGCTGGCACTGGTTGGGGACTTCCATCTTGCAGATAGGAAAACAGAGTCACAGACTCTGTTGGCAGTGGGGTCGGAACCAGAAGCCAGGAATCCTGCCTCCCAGCTGACTTCCAGGGAGGGAAAACCTAAGAGTTTGGCATTTCTAGATGCCAGGCTGGGTGATAGGGGCAGGTGAGGGTGTCACAAATCCCCAGAGATGTCAGTGCTTGTCCACCCACACACCTATGGGCTATACAAGTCTCAATCCTGCCCAGATTCAGACTGGAGGAAGTAACTGTGGGCTGTCTCCCAGGTTTACTGGACGACAGTGGATTTATCTAAGCCTTTCTGAGCCACTTGACTTTACCTCTGCAATGGTGATGTGCCGATAACCCTGCAGGATGAGTCTGGACCGCAGCAGTAGGCTCATCCACGCCAGCAGCCACCCCAATGGTCCCTCCACACCACCCTCCCTCCTCAAATATCCAAGATCGAACAAAATTTCAAATGCTTCTGTAATATTCCTTTGAAGGCCAGAGTAGGCAGGGTGGGCAGGGGCAGGAATGGATAGGCTACCTAGTCCCCTTTCCTGGGGGCAAACAGGGTCCCCTACATCCACTCAGAGCCTGCAGTCTTCACCAGTAACTTTCCACTGGCCTAGAGCTGGCCATGTGCATGTGTCACCTGCATGCTGCCCCAGGTGTGGGCCCCTGGTCCGCACTCCGGCAGGCACTCAGCCAGGGCAGGGTGGCTGACGCACACTCTGCCTGAGATCCCAGCAGCCTGGAGGTTGATAAGGCGCTCTGGCCTCATCCCACGGGACAGGCTCAAGGGACTGGCCCTGGCCGTGACCATTAGCTGGACAGCTTCCAAATTACAGAGATGTGGAGATAAGGGGGCAAGGGCCCAGAGACTCTGGCTGAGTGGCCAGGGAAGCTGGGGAGGCCGGGCGGGAAATGGATGCCTCTACTCTTAGGGCCTCAGGAGGCCTGGCTGGAGATAAGACAGAATGTAGCAGAAGATAGAGGAAGTCACCTAGGCAATAGGTGTGGAAGGGATTGAAGGACAGCCCCGGGTAAGGGCTAGTCCAGCAGACAGAACCACTTCCACCAGACCTCCCACCCCACTCCCACCTCAGGCCTGTGGAAAGAGCGCAGAGTGGAAAACGGAGAGATGGGATTTTAGTCCTGCCATCTAACATGCCTTTCCAGTGGATTAGATTTGATTGACAGCCCCTGGTTCAACCCTCCCAGCTGGCTCTCTTGCCTTCCCCTGCCTGGGAGCTCAGGACGGGCTTAGCACATCCCTGTTCTATGACCCAGGTGACCCAGGAGGGCAAACTGAGGCAAGTAATGAAAACAGTGCCTTCCTACTCCTTTTATATTGCCCAGGTCTCTAGAACAAGCAACTGGCCTATAGCTTAGAGAGTAACAGTTGGGGACAGCTTCACCCCACACCACAGAGCCCTGTCCTCATGTTCCAGCCGTGTCCCCTCAGCTATTTTTTTGGTACAAAGCATGGTTGCTTGACCTGAAAGAGAAAATGAAGCCCTAGAAGACTTGGTGCGGGTCACAGTCTCAGCCAGGTTTCCTGGGGTCTCCTTCCCACCTCTGAGATCCTGCTGGGCTCCCCCCCCTCATCTCTTGAGTCTGCAAACCCAGAGGTGCCCTCAGCCTTGACTGTGCCATTTGGAAGATGTAATCAGGTGCCAGGGGCACCGCAGGGGATGGTGTGGCCTCGGATCTGCAGGGCCCCAAGGAAGGCATATATGTACAAGCTGCAGAAGGGCTGGCTGCAGGAGGGAGCGGCTGCTCACAAGCTGGCTGCAGCAAGTTTATGTCTGGTCTTGCAGGAGCACGGAGAGGGTCACAGGACAGGGGAGGGACATTCTCTGGAGGAGGGTAGGGGTGGGGGGGGCTCCTTATTCCCGGCCAAAAAGCTGCAGGAAGAAGGTGAAGATATAGATAATGTCTAAGTAGATGTTGAGGGCTCCAAAAATATACTCCTCGGGGCTCAGCGAGTGTCGCCGGTTACCCATCAGCAACTGGGTATCAAATGCCAGGAACTGGAAGAGAAGGAAGAACAGGAAGTCAGATGTTCAGTCTGTGACACTGAGGGGCTAAGCTGCTGGCTTATTACCTGGCTGTCCAGTGACCCTGCTGCGACAGCCAGAACTTTCCCAACATTTTCCTCCCTAATTACGTCCACCCCCACCCCCACCCCAGTTTACTGAGCATTTATTTTGTTCCGGGCAGAAATACAGCAGAGAGGCAGGATCTCTGTTCTCTGGGGGTGGGGGGAGGTGGGGGAAAGAGGTGTTAGAGAGTAACCCCAGAGTATTACAGTGTGCCCCCCTCTCGCCCCCGCAGTGCTGAGGACTAAGTAGGAGCTGCCCTGTGTGGGCGTGGCCACAGTTAGGGAGGGCTTCCCAGCCAGGGAGATTTCTAGATGAAACAGTTGGGCCCTGCTATGTTTTTGAGGGGAAATGCACGCTTCAGGTAACTCAGGGGATGGGGGGTTGTTATACACTTTGCAGACACAAGCTCCTTGGAATAGAATTGTCAGCACTAGAGGAAACTGAGGCCAGAGATATTCAATGTTTATCTACTTTTACCCATGTGGAGAAATGGCAAATCCAGGCTTCGAGCAGGCTAGCTGCAGGATCCACTCCACTCGGTCACCCTCTGTAGCACCCAGGATCAGTGAGTTTTCTGCTCTCCCAGGGGAACATTCTGGGCCCAACGGATGACCCTTCAGAGATTCCCTTGGCCACAGCTCCTCTCTGTCCCGAGCCACCCCTGTCAGCCCTTCCCTCTGAACACAGACACTACGCCCCTCCCCCACAGCTGTCCTCTGGGTTCCGGCTTGGCTGCAGAAACCCCTTGCGAGCCGCACATGAAATCAGGCAGGCAGGGACATCTTTCAGAGGATGGACCCCAGACTCTCTCAGGGTTTGAAAGAAGCAGCAGCATCAACCCGCACATGTGAGCTTTCTTCAGATTCACATCCCCACCTCTATGCCTAGCGTCTCTGGGCTCCTCACACAGTGTCACATATGTGCTTATAAAAGACACAAGTCTGTGTGTTCGGCTAGGCCCACTACCTAATGGAGGGGGAGGGAGAACCTTCAGCTGATTACGTGACAGCTGGGTCTATGCTCTTGATCATTCAAGGGGAAGGTGTCCTAGGAGGAGTGACATTTTTCCTGGGGTGTCAAGGAGGCGTGGGCCTTGGATAGACAGGGCAGCCCTCGGGAAGCCCTGAGGACCTGCTGGACCGTTATGAACAGTGATTAGGTTGCATGGAAGGAGAGGAGCATTGTGGGAAGTGAGGTGACAGAGGGGCCAATACCTGACCTTGAAGCTTGCGTTTGGCTGGAGCAAGGCTGAAGGATGTCCCAATCCCCTTCTCTCACCCCCTCCTTGGCCCAGGACCCAGGTTCCTTGAAGTTGTGCTAGCTGTAGCCCACAGAGAACCCTGGGAGGATCCCTGACCTCTGTGCTAATGCCACAAAACACAGGGACCAGAGACTTCAACAAGGAGCGAGTCCAGCATATGTTGTCTGAGGAGGGTGACTCTGAGCTCAGTCTGATGCCACCTCACTTGGAGACGCTGGGAGAATTAGCAAAGCTTGGGCTCTCTTCTTGGCCTGTGACTCCTTGGCGCTGAATGGAGATGAGGGTGCTTGTCTCCCGAGGCTGTTCTGAGCCTGTGACAACCATACTGTTCGCGGGACACCTGGCACATAGCCAACACCTAATGAACGGTGGCTGTTATTGGGGTTTTACCGAGGCATCTTCGGGAGCTGTATCCTCCCAGGAATAAGCGGACGTTGCTAATGAGACTCAGGTGGCTCCCACACCATGTCGGGAAGGCAGAGAGACTCTGAGGGGAATCTGCATGGCCTTAACAGAAGGAAAATGGTGAGCTGAGGTAAGGGTTGAGGGGGCCTTGTAGGCATGGATCGGGCCTCTGAGCTCAGCAGCAGGAAGGGCTGGACCCCCTGGAACACAGGCTGAATCTGGAAGGCAACTTAATCACGTGACCCCAGAGCCCTCGCTTCACAGAGCAGGAGAGCAACGACGGTCACACCATCCCTGGATCTCATTATTCTAAACTATCATTTTACTCGGCGCACTCAGCAAAGAGATCTGGCTTTCTAAGCAAAGAGAACAAGCAGGCAGAGGGGCCAGCTCTAATGCTGCGGGCTGTTTAACAGGCATAGCTGCCAAGCATAAGTTAATAAATTGCTGAGCTGGCTTATCAATCAGCAGTGCTTGGTTGCTTTCCCAGAGCCTGGTCACCCCTGGGTGAGCTCATGAAACCGAATCTTTCAACCTAGAAGGCTTGGATCTGATCAGGTCTGTGGGTGCCCCTCCAAGGAGCACCCACTCAGTGGCTCCCAGAACAGCTAGCTGGCTGCAAACAAGAGTGGGCCAACTGTGGCCGGTGCCCTTGGCTCCTGGCCCTGGATTCTCCTCCACATGGTGTTATCTGGGGAGGCCCACCCCAAAGGGGTTACCACCCACCGCTGCAGCCTGAGAGTCAGCTGGGAGCTTTCTACTTATTTGCATGCACTCATATTTAACGAGCACCTACTGTGTTCCAGGGAACTTGATTTTGAAGAATTGACAGTCTAATGAGGGCAACGAACAACATCAGAATTCCATTATAAGGTCCAGCGGGATGGCTCAGCAGATAAGGGTACTTGTTACCAAGCCTGATGGCCTGAATTTGATCCCCAGAACCCGCATGGTGGAGACAACATTCTTCTAGAAGTTGCCCTCTAATCTACACACACACACACACACACACACACACACACACACACACACACACACACTGTGGCATGCACACACACACAAGCATACCACAGTTTAATGTAAATTAATTTTTAAAAATCCCACCATAAGCACGCATTGAGAGGGAAAAGTAACTGGGTAGCATCCCCCTAAGGCGAAGAATTGTCAACATCCTGAGCTGACAACAGATTGTCTTGTTTACAGTTAACACACTAGTTGCAACGGAGGGCTGCTGTTGCCACCTGGAAGGGTAACCCTTGGTTGAGTTAGAGGCCGGCTGGACACAGGACTCTTCGTGAGTGCGAGGGATGGGATCAGAGGCAGTGCAGGACCGGAAGAGGAGTAATACATGTTAAATGTATAAATAGTCCTGTGTGTGCTAATACGTTATCTCAGCTCACTGTCCCTGTGTGCACTGGCAGGTGGGCATGTCATTGTTTAGTCTATAAGGTCAGGGGTCTTAGAGAGGAAAGTGGCTTGCTGATGTCTCCTTTCTAATGCTAGAACCTGACCCTCTCCCCTTATCTGGTGGAACAGCAGCAGAGTAAGGCTTGCAAGGGGATTAAGAAGGACCTGCACAGGGCAGAGGAGCTGAGGGTGTCTGTTCTAGTCTACCACACAGTAGGGCTGCACCAACACCATTAGCTCTCAACCTTCCTAATGCCTCTACCCTTTAATATAGTTCCTCATGTTGTGGTGACCCCAACCACAAAAATTATTTCACTGTTACTTCATAACTTTAATTTTGTGACTGTTATAGATCATAATGTGAACATCTGGTATGCAGGATATCTGATATGTGACCCCTGTGGAAGGGTCATTTGACACCCCCACACCCACCCGCAAACGGACTGTCACCCACAGGTTGAAAACTGGCGATTTACATAGACTCTGGCCACATAGTTGGCCTGGCCCTGCTACACTGGGATTCAAGCTTGTGCCTGTTGTCTGTCCCTCCCTCAGAGATGAGGCTGAGGCACTGTGGAGAGCTACACCATGGAGAGGCCATCGGCAGACAAGGATTGGATATAAAAAGCTGGGGCTGCAGCATGGAAAGGAGCTTGTGGTCTGGATCTGTCCTACAGAAGCCGCAGCGCAGGACCTGTGAGCCCTGCGCTCTTACAACGCAGGTTCTAACAGAGCTTCACCGGAAACCACCCAGCCTGTCAACAGGGGCCGGTTAGCTAAACTGACGCAGAATGGAGTCCGAAATCTGATATCTGCTACCATGAGAAGAAACCGACCTGCCTGCGGAAACAACCTTATCACACACCTGCACAAAAGTACACTCGTGACTCAGGAGCCTATAGACAAGAGTGTCCATAGAACAGTCTAGAAAGACAACAGCTGCCCGTCACGGTCACCACTGGGGAAGCCAAGGAGTGTGCTCAAAATGTTTGCTTCATCCATATTTAAGATTTTAAAAAGCCAAGATCCAGGAATAGATGTATTCATATATTACAAAGCACAAATTATAAGCGCAAGGATTAAATAACACCCACAGAGTCTTGTGACTATTTTTCAAATACCCACTTCAGTCTCTCACAAGTGTCACTTTACTGTCCCCATGATTTGCTGATGTGACTGAGGCACAGATGGTATAACCAACTTGCCCTCACCATACAGCCAAGAGGACGGCTGTCCCCAGATGCAGAGAGAGAAGCAAGGTGGGGTGCACGCGTCATGGTGCATGTGTGCGAGCTATAAGGGTAAGGTAAGAAGAGATGCAAACATGACCCTTAGCTTAGAAAAACACAGGCTTCCAAGTTGGAGGGTCCCCAGAACTGGATTCATCTGGTGCCCTGTTCCCTCTTGTACAACTGGAGGGTGACTTTGGCCTTTGGGATAGCTCCTCCCACTTAGCCTTCTGTGGGTTAGGGGCACAATGGGACCCCTTCTCTCCACTGCAGTTAGACAAAACAAGGACACTCAGCCTGGCCTTGACCTGATTACTGCCCCATCAATGATGTGTGAGAAAGGGATATCAGGGAGTGTCGGGTGAGGCCCTGGACCCTCTGTGGAGCCTTCCCTATTCCCACCAGCCTGGGCTTTACAGACACCAAGAAGAATATCCAGAGTCTCTCTCCTAGAACCCTCAGCTCTGACCCTGAGAACTTCTTCCATCTTCCAGGGTAGGGACACCCATCATGGAAGCCATGGGGTTCTGGTCCAGCCTCGAGGAGCAGCCCCTCCTACGTCTGTCTCTCCCACAGTGAGCCTTGGCGTACTGTTGGGAAGCCTTGGGTTTGGAGCTTGGCCCCCTACCCCTTGCTGGATGCCAGGATTGAGATGCTAGTAGACATGGGTGAGTCAGCTCAAAGGTGTTGGTTTTGAGTGGCTCTCCCATCCTCTCCCCACTTGGGTGCTTTCTTGAGAGGTAAACTCATGGGCCAGGCTGTAGGGCTGGGCAGAAACTCTGCAGGGTGGGGCCAAGGGCCAGTTTACCCTTAGCAAAACCTGGGGCTTCAGGGTTGCATGCCTGGGAACACTGCTTTACCCTTGCCAGACCTCCTTTGGGGTAGCTTACATTCGTCTTGGCATGCAAGGGCCTGCCTCTCCTCTAAGCAGAAGGGCCCACCCATGTACTCTCTCAACTACTCTTTATGTAACTTTCAAGACGATCCCATCAAACTTTTTGGGGTATTAATTGAATGAGACATTATGAGGGTCACTGGGCACCAAAGTTCCCCCTCCTTCCTGTGACTCACAGGAGACACCTGCACCGGTGCATATTCAGCTGTGCCATCCCAGCACCTCAGATCCCCGCCCCCACTCACTCCTCGGGCATCCATTCACCCCACAAACACCTAGGGGTGTCTGCTGTGTACTAGATTGTTCCGGGAGCTGGGACTACGCCGATGCACAAACCAGGGTGGTTGGTGAGCCTCACTCTCAAGGAGTTTAAATCCTCTTGAGTCAGAAAACCAAACAGATCAGAAAAACCCAGACTGCGTCTGAGGAAGAGATAGGGTCCCCAGAGCTATGACTCTGGGGGGAGGAGGGGGAGCACTTGAGTGTGGAGGTGAAGGGAACAAGAAGGAGAGCTGGGAGGGTCTTAGGGGACAGAGGAGCAGATCGGTGTGGGATCCTCGGTATTGGAAGGAGCTGCTCTGCCTAGGCAGCAAGGGACACAGCAGAGTTGGAGAGGAGGAGGAGTTCAAAGGGGGCCTGTGGCTAGCAACCATCTGCTGGATGTGAAGCAGGGGATTCCCCACCCCTGCCTGCTGCCTGGACCAGAGCCTGGGCACAGCAGGGGAAGCTGCAGAGGGGCATTGCAACTCGGGGGAAAGAAGGGCCACGAGGCTTGGCAGAGTGCTTAGGCTCTAGACCAGAGGTAGAGGGGCTGGAGAGATGGCTCAGCAGATAAGAGCAATGGCTGCTCTTCCGAAGGTCCTGAGTTCAATTCCCAGCAACCACATGGTGGCTCACAACCATCTGTAATGGGGTCTGATATATGTTTAGGATAGAAGTAGAATCGTGAGACCTGCTGCCAATGTGTAGGGTGTCCAGAAGGAAGAGAGCTGCCGAGGAATTTGCCTTGAGTGGGAACGCTAAGAGAGGCTGTGGGAAGAACACAAAGGCAGAGAAACCCAGGCAAAAGAAGTTGCTTGCATGTTACTGGACTTTCTAGTCTGAAACTCAGACATTAGGGCCAGAGATGTAAATCCACAGTCATCAGCATGAAGCATAAAATCCAAAGCATTGGGCCCGCCTGGGGTCCTGAGGGAAGAGGATAAAAAGACTCAGGGACCCAGGGCAGGCCACGATGGGCCTGCCTAACCAAAAACCAGGAGCCAGAGGCCTGGAGGATGCTTCTGCTGAGCTAGGCCAAGTAGGGCTGAGACTGCGTGCTGGGTTTGTCCCTGTGGAAGTTGCTGGTGAACTGGATAATATTGCTCAGTGCTCAGTGGACTGGGGACGAAGCTGGGCGGAAGACCTCACACTCAGCATGCACAAAGCCCCGATTTCACGGAAAAGGCACACAAGAGAATATGGGAGCCGACAGCTGGGGGAAAGGGGGACTGGGGTAGAGTGGGGCATTGTGGGAGATGAACAGAGATTCCTAAGGAGTTTTTGTTATATCTGGGCAAGAGCTTTAGGGAGATGTGGGTTAGAGTATTTTGTGGGTTTTACATTCCTTTAGATGGGAGAAATCACAGTATGTTTCCATGGTGACACCAGAGTCTAGTAGAGAAGTCAACACATGGTATACATGATGATGAAGATGGTGATGGTGGTGGTGGTGATGAAGAGGAGAGGTATCTCCTCTCCTCAGGTGACCACAGAGGCACTGGACACCAGTTTCAGGACACCTTGGGCCTGGGACACCTGGGCCTGGACCTGTCCTTTACTGGCTGTGAGACTTTACCAGCCTTACAACTTAACACCCAGGGCCTCCAGTATGCAAGGCAGTTCTTAGGACAATGTCAGCCCTGCTTCCTTCTCTGAGTTGTGTTCGAGACGCAATGAAGCAATCAACGTGAAAGTGTTCTACAGAACGCTATGGGTGGGACAGACGGCTGGGATTATTCTTATTATTCTAATCACACAAGGGATTATTGAACAGATTTAAAGGCTTACCATCCACCCAGCCCGACCTGCCTGCAGAGGCTCATCATAAGCCTCCATACTTGCTGCAACCTGACCCTCAGGAAGCAAAGTGCACGCCCCGGCCCTCCACGGGCTGCCTTGCAACTCCAATGACCTCCCTTGCTCTGGTCTGACTCTTCTCCTGCCCCCAGCCACCATGGCTGCTCTCCGAGGCCCCCTGATGTTACTGCCCCTGATTTTTGCTCTCTTCCTTCCTCCCATCCTGATCCCTCTCCAGTTCTCTGAGATTGCTCTTTGCTTGAGAAAATATGACCTGGAAGGAGGAACACTGTTCCACGAGCCAGGAGAAGTAAGTATCCTTGGGTAAGTGGGTATCCTGGGGTAACCAGCCATCTCACTTTATTTAGGACTTAGGGTTCCCGAGAAGTGAGATTCCCCCATTGACACAGGGAATGTGGCGGGTAGACTGAGGTGAATTGGCAACCCAGCCTTGACCCATACTTAGTTGACTTGCCAGGAAACCTTACACCAGTGGTTCTCAGCCTTCCGAATGCTACAACCTTTCATTACAGTTCCTTATATGATTGTGACCCCCAACCACAAAATTATTTTCATTGCTACTTCATAACTGTAATCTTGCTACTGTTATGTATCATAATGTAAGTATCTGATATGCAGGAAATCTGATAGTTGACCCTTGTTAAAGGGTCATTCAACCCCCAAAAGGGTTGTGACCCACAGATTGAGAACAATTGTCTTAGACTATTCGCCTGATTGATCTAGAAGTCGGTTTTCATACCCATAAGAGGAGGGTTTGCTGTGTCTAGCTCTTCTGGTCCTTGTATTCCTTGACTAGGTGGCCTTAATCATTTCATAATATTCACCCAGTGCTTCTGGTAACCATGGAGAGACCCAGGGAGTTCCCACAGACCTGGCATATTCACCGAAACACTGCTCTTCCTCCTGACTGAGGCTTCTGGGCAGGTAGCACAGCACCTCACACATACTAGATGCTCAATAAAGACCCGTGAAAAGGATGAGCCCGTGAGCCTAGCACAGCTCTATCCTGCCTTGATTCTTGTCTGACCTCATCGCTCTGACCTGTTATGTTCCCCTCAATTGAAGACAGAGAGGACAGCTGGAGGGCTCTGTCCATCTCCATCCTCTGCCCAAGTCCCAGCCAGGAGAAGTTCCCTCTCTCTGAGGGACCTCAGGGACTGGGAATGTCACTAAACAGGCAGAGTGCAACTGAGGCTTCGTCCCAGATCTGACCGTTACTGACAACTTTTTAACCCTAGGGCTTCTGATACAGAAGGTGCTTGGCTTTTCGTGCCTTCAGACAGGGTCTCCTGTGATCAAAGCTGGCCTCAAACGCTCTAAGTAGCCAAGGACTACTTAGAGAACTTCTAATCCTCCTGCCTCCTCTTCCCAAATGCTAGGATTACGGGTGTGTACCACCATGATGGGTGGATGGACGAGGCAATTCTTACATCAGCGCCATCCACCTCACGGTAGGCGATGTGTTGGACATTCTTGTCATCTTTAAGTCTCTGGAATTTGTGACAAACCTGGGTCTCTTGCCACTTAGTGTAGTTAAGAAAACCAGAGGCGGGGGGGGGGGGGGTCCAGCCATTGATTCACCAGCAAGAGATATCTCTTTGCATGGCTTCCCATGATGTCATGGACACCTGGCTTGTCTCTTGGGTGATCCTGAGGGACACATTTAGGTGTTTGAGGTCCACCAGACTCAAGGATATGTTGGGCTGCCTTGGGCAGGTATCTGTCCATCTTTGGCCACATTGCCTGGGCATCTGTTCCTTGGTACTTTCCACCTGGCCTCTGGAACCAGATATCCAAGTTCCCAGCTTGGTCCCACCATGTCCTAGATGACCTCAACATGTTATCTGACATCTCTGAACTTCCTCTTCATTGTGATCTCAGAAGAGTGGGACCTATCTGCTAGGTGTGGTGTGAGAATTAAGAACAAAAGAGAGCCGTCTGGGGGAGAGTAAGCACTAGATAAATATTAGCTGAGCCCCAGGTGTGGTGCATGCCAATAATACCAGACTCTAGAGAGTGAGGTACGAGGCTCTCGCAAGTTCAAGGCCAGTTTGTTTTTAAAAGACAAATAAGTATATACAAAGAAATGAATTAGCTATCACCGTTAACTGGAGTTGGTGAGAAGAACAAAGAAGTTCCCTCTGACGGAGACTTTCGCCAGGTATGAGAATCTTCCCAGACTGCTCTAGGACTTACTAATTTAGTCCACACAGCTGGATGTTCTCTGCCCAAAGGAGGGAATTACCTCTCTTCTTAGTCCTGATCACCTAGTCCCCTCTGGCCGCCAGCTTCTACTCTGATGCTCTCACATTCCCATGCCCTGCTCAGAGAGTTTGTCTTGGACACGAGACAGAATTTCCTGAATGAGGCATTGCACCAGCCCTACCCTCAGATGCTGCAGAAAGGTTCCATAGAGACTACAAGGAAGACACAGGGTGGAAGGGCCTGAGGAGACAGTCACAGAGCTGGGAAGGTGGCTCCAGGGCCTGGGGCAAACTCACCAACGTGAACACACCCGCTCCTAGCACAGCATAGACGGCGTGGAGCCAGGGGACCTGAAGGAGAGGAGAGACACAATGTAAAAAAGGGCAGCTGGCAGAGGTGCCGGAAGTTGGGGGGAAGGCTCGATCCAGAAGATGGAAGAACAGGGGTAATTCCTTTCTAAGAAGCCCCAGTCTGAGACAGGCTTGTGAGTCTCAGGATGCTCCCAGTGGTTGGATAAAGAGACCCACAGGGGTTCCCACAGACCTGACATGTCTTCCATCTAAGCACAGACCCAGGCTCAGGCTGGCCAAGGGCGACTCATCCTATTTAGCAGTCATTCTCTCAGCCAGGTCTGACCCTAGGCTCCTCCTGCTGTCCCCAACTCATCCCTGCTCTATCTGGGGTCTGTCTGTTTCTCCACAGAGAGCTATCCGTCTCTGCCTTGGAAACAAGAGCTCAGGTGGAAAAAGTCAGTCAGGGCGGGTAAGGAAGCGGAGGTATCTGGAGTCTCTGCCAGAGGGACATGATGAGCCTACTTCTGGAGGCCAGAGCAGAACCCTTTCCAACCTGTGCTCACCCTGACTGTGAGAATGCAAATGTCTCAACTATGAGGTGCCATGTTAGCATTACCCTTTGTGGAGCCCTTCCAGAAAACTTTCTAGAAGGTTCCTGGAAACAAAGGCTCAACAGCTCAACATGGGACAAGAAAGGGTTCTTTGAAGTTTGGGGCTCCTTCCTGTAGCCCCCTCCCCATCCTAGATACATAGAGGTCCCTAGGCCAGCTCCGGCCCCTCCCTTCGTCAACAGGATCCTGACAAGAGCCAAGGAAATGCCAGAATCAGTCTTGACATCCTAGACTGGGTGCCAACTGCCTGGAGGCTGGGGCTGGGCAGTATGGAAGTGTATTTGAGAGGATAAGGAATACCATCCGAGCCTGGCAGACAAGAGGCCATGGGAGACCAGGTACCGGATGTGGCCGGGGAGAATGTTGTTGAGTTCCTAGTAGATCCAGCACGTTCTTTCTTTTTTTTTTTTTTTTTTTTTTTTCGAGACAGGGTTTCTCTGTGTAGCCCGGGCTGTCCTGGAACTCACTCTGTAGACCAGGCTGGCCTCGAACTCAGAAATCCGCCTGCCTCTGCCTCCCAAGTGCTGGGATTAAAGGCGTGCGCCACCACCGCCCGGCCAGCACGTTCTTTCCTGTGTTCTCAGGATTCAAACTACCTGTCACGTCTCCAATCTGTTCCCTACGGTTGGTCGCTTCAGCTCCTACACAGTAGGCACTCTTTTGGGTAGCCAGGATGCCAATCGGAGTCCTGGGAAGAGCCCTCCAGTGAGCAGGCATTTGTGAGAAGGGATGGGGAATCTACCCCCTGACCCACTGCTCATTTCCCTCCTGCCTGGCTAGCCAGATTCTGCCTCTTTGGACTTAGCTGATCCCCCAGGAGGGCCACTGAGCCTGCTGGGCGCTGGAGCCCCATTGTATCTTCCTCGGCAACAGTCCCCCCACCTCGTCTCCCCCTCCCCCTCCCTCCACCTCCATGAGAGGACCGGGAAAGTGAAGCCGGATACGACTCATGGAGCTGGGCAGGTGCCCAGGCCTGCCAAGAAAAGGCTCCTTGTTTGCTTGCGTATGTTGCCAACACGCCTGGGGGCAGGAGGCAGGTGCCAGGAGGGCTGGACGGGGTGGCAGGCCATGAGGCTTTGGCCCTGGGGTGCCCCGCAGGGGTGAGGAGAGCATGCACCCTGAGCATTGGGTCATCTCCACCTCCCTCACAGACCAGTAGGCTGAGACTCACGTATTGGAAGGGCAGGAGGATGCTGAGGAGTAGTCCGCTGAAGAAGAGAGTCATAAGCAGCACAAACAGCACACCCTGACAGGACGTGAAGTCAAACTGCAGGACACAGGGGACTGTCAGCACCGGGTCTCAGCAGTGTGCCGGCCAGAAGCTGAGACCCGCAAATTCTGCACTCACCCCCCCCCCCATAACCCAATGCATCCCTCTTCCAGGTAGTATCCCCAGACCCAACTCAGGTCTCTGCCTCTCCTCAGCCCCATATAGACCCATGGCCCACGAGCCCTCCCCTGCTCACAGCCTCCAGGGCTGACCTTGGTCTGGAAACTGAAGATGGTGACCGAGAGGCAGACGAGAGCGGTGATACCCAGGCAGAGCAGCACAGACGTGGTGTTGAAGTAACTGAGGAAGGAAGGGCATTCAGTCAGTAGGATTTCCCTCTCCCCATCCCTCTTCTCACAGGACCGCCCTTTCCTGCCAGAAGCTGACCTCATGACCTGTGTTCCCATCCCATCTCGTTCCCAGGACTCAGCTTCCCAGGCTTCTCTGTCACTCACTATTGGGGTCAAGCTCTGGAATAGGTAGAGTGGGGTGAGTTCATGTCAGTGTCTGAGGGTATGGGGGGATTTCCTCAGGAATGGAGGGGGCTTTAAAGCCACTTCGTGGATGACATCATCTTCCTCACCACCATCCCTCATCCCAACCCCACCAGCCTGCTTGGGTCTTGGAGCCACTGGCCCTGTAGTGCCTAAGAAGGAGACATTGAAGCCAAGGCAGCCCGTCTGCTTGGGTCCCTCCCCCATCCAAGAGCTCCCTGGAAAGATGTAGGTTTGTGGAGAGCTTCCCTTGGGTGTGGTCAGACCCTGGATGCATGCCTACCTAGGCCACTCCTGTCCCATTTACCTGGATAACATCCCAGTGAGGTAGGCCATGGACAGGGTCTGCAAGGAGAACAGGGGGAAGGGATGTTACCGTATGTAGACTTGAGGGCCCCAGGCACCCTCAAGTTCTAGCCTGGGCCTCCCTTCCCTCTGCCCCCCACCCCCCATGAATATACTCCTTGTGCAGAGCCTGCTGGGTTTCCGTTCAGGACCGAGGTCCAGCTAAACAGTGTTTCCCTGGCCAGCCTGCAGGCTTCTCAGGCTAGCTGTCCCTTTATCTCCTAGGCAGCCTTGTTCTCTCAGTGAGAGCTTTCTCTTCATTATCCTGCTTTGGGCTGGAACTCCCACACAGTCTTCCAAGGACAAGAGACTGAGAACACAGGAGGGGCGGTGTGTGTGTGTGGCTCATCCCACTGAGAGAGGGAGGGCGATGGGATACTCTGACAGAAGAAGGGTCAATACCTCTGTTCCACAGGGACCCTTTCGTTGGATGTCCCCTGTTTAGACTCTCTGGCCTTCAAAACCCGTGCTGCCTCTGTCCTGCCTCCTTCCCCACTCACTCAGCATCTGTCACCCCGGTCACTTACAAAGATGGTCAGCAGAATCAGGTTCCATGGGAAGTGTCTCCTGAAAGGCAAGCCACAGGCTTCAGACGATAGATACTCAGCACTCGGCAGAGCCTGTCATTGAAAACCTTATGTTCCCATTGGCCCAACCACTTCAGGGGCACAAAGTAAAGGGTAGAAGGGTTGGCCCATTTGACTCCAGTTCAGAGAATGGATGAGGTCTTCTCAGGGCTGCACAGAGTCCTGGTGGAAGGCAGGGCTCAGAGCAGATTTGTTTTTAAGATTCTGCTGATAGTCCCACAGGCAGCTCCCCTCCCCCACCAAGTCACGATCTTACCTGGGTCCAGAACAGCAAGCCAGGGTCAGGTAAGTGGCAAAGAACACAGCACTGTGAGAGAGACAGGTGGGCACGTCAGAGGGTCTCTCCTGAGGCTGGCTACTTACCAGTTGGTCCTGCTCTGCCACCCCTACCCAAACTACACCAGGCAGGATGGCAAGAGCAGAGGGAAGGGCGTGGTCATCCTACAGCTGGGCGATGGGCAGGATGGTGGTCCAACTCCAAAAAGGGAAGGTGGGGTTGGTGGGACAGGCCCACCTCCAGCAATATTAAATCCTAGGAGCTATGGCCTCCGTTCTTACCACTCAACCTAAGCGGCCTCAGAGACCTGTGGTGTGTTTGGTTTTGGAAGCACAATCTATGTAGTCCAGGCTAGCCTTGAAGTATGGAGGTTTGGGGAGCCTCCCACTTTAGCCTCCTGTGTCCTGAGACTGCAGACTTCATCACCCTTTTCGACTAAGAGACCTTAGCTGAAAAGCTCAGTCACACACAGGGACTGGGGACGTAACTCTGAGGGAGAAGTGCATGACCAGCGAGCATGAGAGCCTTCAGTCCCCAGAACCCACGTGGAAAGCTGGGCATGGTGGCATACTCTTGGAGACCCAGCTCTCAGAGAGTCAGAGACAGGAAGGGGGCTTTCAAGGACTCAGCTCGATGGCCAGCCCATCTAGCCTCGCAGGGGAGCTCTGCCCAATGAGACACTGTTTCAGAGGAGGTGGACAGCTTTCTTGAGAATGACATCCAAAACTGGCTTCCGGCCTCCGTATGCACATGGACACATGCACACCCACACGGATCCATACACATGTGCACAGGCCATACACATGCATTACAAAAAACAAAACAAAACAAAACCAAAAAACCTCATGCTGGTCACCATGGTGTGGTGATACAATCTGCCACACCGGAAGTACAGGTCAGAGAACCAGGGATTCAGGGTCATCTTGATCTACTTATGGAGTCTGAGGCTAGCCTACTCCATGGGAGACCCTGCCTCAGAAATGATAGATGAATAAAAAGCAAATTAAAAGTTACTATAAAATATATTTGGTGTGCTGGGTAGATACTTATTTATTTGTTTATTTATGTAGTTTTTGAGTCAAGACCTCATCAGGTACCTCTGGCTGTCTTGGAACTATCTGCATGGACCAGGGGAACTGGGTTGATGTTTGTTTTGGGTTGTGTTTAATAAATATTGACACAGTCCTCCCTTCTTCATGGGCTGTGCTCTCCTTTACAGATGAGGTCGGGTGACTTGTCCACGGTCGTGAAGCTATCCTGTTCGGGAAGGGCTGAAACCAAGGTGGGCCAGTTGCAGGGAGCCACCTTCCAACCACTGCCACACGCTGCCTCTCTCATCCCTACGTACAGCCATCTTGTTAGCTGCTTTTACTATTGTTCTTCCCTACCAGGCTGTGGGCTCAGCGTTGACTGGCCTACCCGCACCGGGCAGAACAGGAAATGGAATCAGTTTGTGGATCAGGCAGCCCCGTCCAGTGGGAAGTGGCTAGCCGGTGGTTGACTGCTAAGTTTTTTGGAAAGCAAGGATCAAAGATGAGGTGATGGAAGATGGGGCTGAGCTCCCAAGACAGACTACCGACACATGGGCTCTACCCTCAGCAGCCCCTCAGAGCATGGCTTTCCAGTCCTTTCCCCTTCTCCTCAGAATCTCACCTGCCCTCCATGACAGCAATTCCAAACAGTCTCCCCCTTCCCCAAATCTCCCAGGCTGCCTCACTCTCTGCTATGTTCCAGAAAGGTCTGAGATAAATGAGGGAAGTCCTCGTGGTACCTGGACCATCACCTGCAAACCTCACGGAGAGCTACCAGACTTCCTGTCCCTCAACCCTTTCTCGGACCGGTGCCCCCAGTCTAGGCTTTGGGTCCCAGGCCCTCAAAAGCCCAGTGATAGCTTACTTTAATAGTCCTGGGGTCACCTGGTCTCCCCTGTCAACCTCCTTGGCTTCTCTCCATCGTCATTCAGTGTCTGGTTCTAGCTCCAGCAGAGAGCTACCTCTCAGAAGCTCTCCTGAGAGTCTACTCAGTGTCTCTTCATCTCTTCAACCCGCCAAACAATGTGGCCTCAGCCTCACGTAACGAGAGCTGGCTTTGTCACATCAGGGTGACCCTGTTGAGTTCGGTTGTCACCCGGTCCTTACATTACCTGAGCTCGATGTCTGGTCACTCCTATTGTTTCCCTGGTTCCACGGTGACACACTTTTGGGTTCCCTCCTCCCTTCACAGCCACTCCTTCACAGTCTCCTTTAAGGAGCCTCTAAAGGACCTGGATTCTTTAAGGCAGACTCTTCCCCTGCCCTGCTCTCCCTAGCCCCTAGCTAGGCTCGCTCACCCAACGGATGAACCCGGACTTTAGAGCTCCATTTTTCCCTCTCAGCACTAGACTGAAACATCTATTTGGCTGCCCAGGGAACAAAAGCCTTTCAGAAACGTATCAGATGCAGTGGGGTAGTTCTGCAGTCCCTCTGCCCTCCCCCCCCTCCGCTCTCCCACTGATGAGGATGCCAGGCAGCCATCCAGCCACCCAGCCAGAAGCCTCAGCATCAGTCTTGGGGCTTGCTGGCACGACCGCACCCAATTAATCACCTGCATCTCCTCAGCCGCCCACTCAGACCTCTCTCTCCTCTCCATCTCCACCACCTCCCTTTGAGGTTGGGCCACCTCTCTCTCTCTTCACTCTGGCTGGGACTGCAGCCCTCCAGCAGCCAGCCTTCCATCCTCCACACAGGCCGGCCAGACTACACGTTTCCCCGGAGGACTTGGCGGCACCTTCAGCACAGCCCACCTGCGGCTGGTTCCTTACCTCTACAGTCACCATACCTCACCCACCCTCCCGCTTCTCGTCACATGTTCTGCACCCTTGAAACATGCCCGTCACTCCACTGGCAAGACCGAGACTCCCTCTTTGACAGGGCTTCCTCTGTAGCACAGACAGTTCTGACTGTAGCCTCAGCCGGCTCAGCTCGAATGGTCCCTGGTCCCCTGTAGCACCTGGAGGCCAGCTACCTTTTTTTTCATGCCATTTAACCTGGAGCCTGACACCAGTAAGCGCTCTTCACATATTTCTGCATGAAATGAAAAAGCCAAACCAAAACAGTAACCAATCAGGCAGCGTTGGAATATGAAGCTTACGACCCCAAAGGTGCCACTGCAATCGGATGCCAGGTGCCAGAGCTGTGGCCACCCTGCACATGGGGGACAGCAGATTCCTCCTGTGCCTGGTGGTTGTACTCTGGCACCTGCCCCAGTGGGTCTCAGTCACTTCAACAACTGTGACAGTAATAGAACACCTGACTATATGTCTCCTGTCACTCCTGCCAGCCCAGAAGCTTCCTGGGACCAGGTGCCCCATGTCCTTTCCTCTGCACTCTCTTAGTTCCTCAACCCTTAAGATGGACATCAGAAGGAAGGCCAGAGACTCAGGATTCCAAAGACCATGGTACAGCTTTAGAGCCTGGTGCCAGAAGTCCTCTCCCAGGCCTGCCACGAGTCTGTGGCCATGGACAAGGATTTAACAAGCCAGTCCCAGTCTCCTGTAATGCAGAACAGAAAGATTGACTGCCAGCTCTGGGAGGCCTGGTGGAAGGTGCAGCCTAAGCACTTAGCACAGGCTTGGCGCTGTGCTGAACTCGTGGATGGAAGCTGCTTGCTGTTGTTAGAAGCTGGCTGACTGATAGCTTTCCCGAGCCAACCCCACCCCAGCCCTCACCTCACTTCTTCTCCTCCTCTGCCTGCAGTTCTCTGGTCCCTCTGCTCTGCCACAGACACCACGCCCAGTGGGAGCAATCAGACAATTAGGAGAGAACCCAGTGGAGTGAGACGACAGGGACCTTGAGAAAGCCAGGGCTGTCGGGGCCCAAAGAGAGTTGTGTGTGATCAGGAACAGTTGGTTTCCTGTCTAAGCCTCAGCCCCAGGGCCTGAGACAGTCTGTTTAGTGTTAGGACAGGGACTGAGACTCAGGCAAAGACCTGGTACTAAACCCATTGGCCTTTCCCAGCTGACTTGCCCTAGAGCCCGGGGCTACAGTCAGCAGTGCAGTGGGCAAACCTGTGGCTTTCAGGTGGTTCTAGCTTTCTACCCTGGCTCAGATGCTCAGGGGGCTTCTCTCTGCCTCAGTTTCCTCATCTATGAAATGGAGATCGTGGCAGTACCTTCTTGGCAGGGTTGTTAAAGCTATACATGAAACACTTGGCACTGTGCCTCACCCATTAAAAAGAGTTGTTTTATTCTCACTGTTATGAATGCTGTTCCAACAGGAAGAGACAACAAGGGAGCCCTCAGGGAGCATTTGATCACCGGAGGTGAGGAGGCAAGACTCAGAGGCAGGATGGGGAGACCAAAGGGACGCGGAAGGCAGAGTAGACCCTCAGGTAGGCCTTCTGAAGGAAGAGGTGGCCGGACTAGTGACTGAACTTTGTGATGTCCCAGGAGAGCACAGGCCACACCCATTTCCCACCTCTCTCCACCTGCTCATCACTGCTTTCCCCTTGAACGTCACCATTCCAAGGCCAGATGCTCCCTCCCTCCCTCCCCATCCCTACCTCTCTGGCACGGTATAACCGACTCTGTCCACCTCCCTGAGCTGTTCCTGCCATCAGGAACTCAGGACATGGAATCCCACAGACTGTGTCACAGAAGGGGGGCCAGGATACCATTTCCAAGGTCTCAGGGGGACCTACGCCTGCCAGACGGTGCTGACGTGCTAGGAGCCATGCCAACCTGTTGTGTGGGCTGGCCGAGGTGGCCATCCCTGGGGCCTCATTAGATGTACACACAGTGCCTCCCAACTCCCTAGGACTCAGGCTTCCCTCCTGGGCTGCTGACTGTCCTTCTGTCCTGAGCCCTAGGAAAGATTCTGTGTACGGATGTGTTCGCTCCTGGAATCCTGGGAAGTTTCCTTACTGTTAGTCTCTGGCCCACTTGTGCTAACCATAAGCCCATAATAGGCTCTGGTGGCTCATGGCACTTGGTGCTGAGCCCAGCTTCACACTGGATCCCTATTCAAGAACAGGCTGGGCCAGTTGGTGTGCTGGCCTCTGCCATGCTCTGTCTTGATGCTTAGCCCCCAAGGGGCCTGCTGCTCTCTGGGACATCCTTCTGTCCTTCTGTCAGTCTAGTCCCTTGCAGCGATGCTCCCAACCCTGTCCACCATGTGAAGTCAGCATCATCCATCCCCGGCAACTGCGCAAGCTCCTTTGCATACTCACCACCCACTACCTCCTCCTATAAGCAGAGGCCTCCTGCCCAGTAGCCCCAGTACAGGGCTGGTTCATACTGGATGCCACTGGGGACCATGGAAAGAAAAGTTTTCTGAGTCTAGGATGGTTCTGGCCTGGAAACATCCCAAATTATTCCTTAGTTACCAGGAAGAAGGGTCCGAGTCACCTACGACCTCAAGATTCTTCTTACAAATGGCCCGCCATGCTCCTTAAAGAATACAGGACTACTGTCAGCTAAGTGCCTGGCGGGCAGGAGAGACTGCCAGGCAGAGGGATTAGGAGCACAAGTCTTAACTTGAACCCAACTCTGCCACCGACTAGCTGTGTGATCTTGGGCAAATTACTCAACCTCTCTGAGTCTTAAGGTCTTCTGAGGTAATCATACCTTTTAGATTTAAGGATGAAATGCAATACTGTACACTGAGCACACAAAACAATGCCCAGCCCTTAATTAGGTGCTTGTTAAGTGGTGGATCTTATGATTAATAATTTCATAAGCATTAATAACAATGTTAATAGGAGTAGCAACATTATCATTAAAGAAGGTCAAAATACTCCGGCCCCTTCCCTCTAAGGGTCATGGTATCAGCTCTCTCTCTTCCTGGGCCCCAGCTCCGCCCCTGGCCAGACTGCCACCTGCCCCTGACCTCTAGCTGTCAGATCTGAGCAATCCAAAAGTTGTTCCTGGCCATGCTAGGGGTCTTTGAGGTCCTCCCCCCTCGGATGTGGGAATATCATGGCTTGGATCTTTCAACGGAGCACAGTGAGCATCTCTCGGAAGGAACCTGGGGTGGGGAATACTCACTAGGATGCCCAGTACCAGCCTGGGTTGGCCTGGACATAGTCCTTAATGACGTCACTGTAGAAAAAGATGGGACAGAGTCAGAGGCTACCCCAGGTCTTTTTCTGCTCAATGTCTATGCCTGCCCCACATGGGATCAGAGAAGGGAGGTGGGACTGAGCTCTAGACGGGCAGGCAGGGACCTAGGGGAGCCTGGAAGGGTGACTGAAGCAATATCCAGTGAAGCATCACAGAAGCCTGCAGGGCGACCTTGCACTGTTTGGGGAACTTCTTACATGATACCCAACATTCTTCCCGACCATGAGGATATCAACAGCCCCTCATCTTTCCAAGTAGACATTCCAGGAGAGGTCTGATGGAGTCCCCCCGCCCCAGGCCTAGCCATGGCCTTCCTGGAAGACATCAGTCCACACTGCTAACTTACCAGAAGGTAAAGAGAGCCACCACAGCCAAAGTCACCAGCAGCTGTACCAACAGGATGGTATATACCTGAGAAAGGAAATGATCAGTTTGGGGAGCCCTGAGTCCCAACAAGTCTTTGAGAGACCCCAGCTCCCAGGGACTCATTTGAATCCAGATCTCCCTATTGGATACTTCCATCCTCCTTCACAGGGTCCCTGGGCAGATTCAGACAAGTGGAAGGACAGGAAGGGTGCCAAACCCTCAGGTGAAACAGCCTACCGACCCAGGGGACAAGGAGCAAGGGCCCTGGGTGAGCCTTCAGAGGCACATACCAGGAGCAGCCATGAGCTGGGATGGCAGGAGAGAGGGTAAGCTCTCTGTAGGCAGAGGCTGGGACAAGGTCCTTCCAGGGGTTCCCGCACAGGGTCCCAAACCCTCACTGCCCTCTCTCCAGCCCACAGCACGGAAGAAGTGGTCACCTTTCTGATGAAGAGCCGGCGAACTCTCTGGTCATCCCAGCTGAAGGTGGTGAAAAGCTCATGGTGTCCTGCGGGGAAACCACCTTCATAGCCGGAGCTGCTGCCTGGGTAGGTAGGTAGAGGCTCTGAGAGTTCACTGCCAACCCAGCCTTCATGCCAATGTCACAACGTGACACAGTAATGTCAAAGGCTCCCTAGGCTTCTGAAGTCTTTCTCCCCAGCCCCACTGTCAAATACCCCTTTGCCCAGCCTCTGTCCACCCACATCTGTCTTTCTGGTCACTTTCTGCTCTCTCTGATTCCAGGAATGAGTTATCTCCCAATCTCCCATCCTCTCCTTCCACAGTGGTTGGGGCTCTGGGAACCAAGCTCCGAGATACAAATGTCCCTTCCCTCTTGTGTCCCCATCTCCCCCCCTGCATATTCCAGCAGCTTCAAATCAGCAAGGAACAGCCAGTTCTCCTGGCCGGACAATGTGTCCTGGGATCAAATACCCTGCCTGACTCCAGCTGCACTAAGGCCCATGGGTCGGGACTGAATGCAGGGTGGAAGAGCTGGGCCTGCCAATGCTCAACTGTAAACCAGGGGGCTGCTGGGAAAGGAGGTCCAGAAAGAGCGAGAGCACAGGGTGTGGGGTCCAGGCCTGGTTCCAAAGCTCTGGCTTTTGCAGGAGTAAAGACCCTATAGCCAAATGGACCCCCAGATGAATCTACCAACCTGTGGGACAAACTGTGTGGCCCCAAGCCTTCTGAGGCTCTTTTGGTTTGGGCAATGGGTCCACTTCACAGAGATCAAGTTAGATAAAACAGAAATTCTACATGTTCTGTGCCTAGTGGAGGCTCCACTGTCTTTGCCCTTGTGCCCCTCCTTAGGGCCATTCTCAAGCCCTGAATGTATCTACCCTGGTACCCTCTCCTATGCCCATCAGGTCTGGCTAATCTTCCCCCCTTCCCCAACAACAGCTTCTGCCTTAGTCTCTCAGAGACGACCATGGCCCTGCCCGGTTGGAGCTCTTCAACGGCTCCTCTCCTTCTTGTTACTCAAGTTCAAGTTCTTCTTTTGTTTTGTTTTCTGTGACATGGTCTCAAGCAGACCAGGCTGGTCTTGAACTTACAACGTGGATGAGGATGACTTTGAATTTATTTATTTGGTTTTCCGAGACAGGGTTTCTCTGTGTAGCCCTGGCTGTCCTGGAACTCACTCTGTAGACCAGGCTGGCCTCAAACTCAGAAATCCTCCTGCCTCTGCCTCCCAAGTGCTGGGATTAAAGGCGTGCACCACCACTGCCTGGCTGACTTTGAATTTTTTTTTAAATATTTATTTATTTATTTTATTTATGAGTACACTGTCGCTGTCTTCAGACACACCAGAAGAGGGCATCCAATCTCATTACGGATGGTTGTGAGCCACCATGTGGTTGCTGGGATTTGAACTCAGGACCTCTGGAAGAGCAGTCTGTGTTCTTAACCGCTGAGCCATCTCTCCAGCCCCTGACTTTGAATTTTTAATTCTCTTGTTTCCATCCCCTGAGTGCTGGGTATAGACATATGCTACCATGCCAGGCAAGTTTAAGTTCCTTTCAGGATGCCAGGGTGAGCAGAGCCTTCCAGTTTCCCCTCACCCTGAGCGTTCCTCTGTCCCGTGTTCTCAGCATGACTACATTTGTTCAGCCACCTGCCTACTTGCTCCTGGACCCGGCCCACCAAGTGCTTTCTGAGGGACATTCATTGTCTCCTCCTCACATGCTAACTCGAGATACACCTCAGAGCTCTACATAAATATAGGAAACCTTCCCTAACTGGCTGGCCAGACATAAGTTGTCAATGTCTTCACTAATGGTGACAGTTCCAAGATCCCAGCAGTGGCCCCTTGGTTGTCCGGCTGAGCAGCCTGCTGGACCATTGTCACTGTCTGTGAGAAGGGACCCTTAAGTCCTCAGCTGCAGCCTGGTGAGCTGGCTCAGCAGAGAAGGCTGGGTGTCGGGGGGATGGAAACAGAAGAATTAGAAATTCAAAGTCATCCTCAGCCATGTTGTGAGTTCAAGACCGGACAGGTCTGCTTGGGACCACATCACAGAAAAGAAAACAAAACAAAAGAAGAACTTGAACTTGAGTAACAAGAAGGAGAGGAACCGTTGAAGAGCTTCAACCGGGCAGGGCCATGGTCGTCTCTGAGAGACTAAGGCAGAGGCTGTTGTTGGGGAAGGGGGGAAGATTAGCCAGACCTTACTGCCTCTTGGTCACAGGAGATGGAGTGTCCAGGGAAGAGAACGGGGACACACGAGGGAAGGGACATTTATATGACAGAGCTTGATCCTTGGAGCCCCACCCATCATGAAGAGAGAGGGTGGGAGATAGCTCATTTTGGAATCAGATCAGGGAGAGCAGGAAGAGACCAGAAAGGCAGATGTGGGGTGACAGGGGCGGCTCAAAGGGGTATTTGACAGTGGGGCTGCAGAAAAAGACTTCAGAAGCCCAGAGAGTCCGATAGGTAGGTCAGCTACTTGGCTCTCTGTCGCCACACCTGAGTCACCAAGGTAGACATGCATGACAGTCAGCTCAGGAGAGCAGAGCTACAGACAGGACTCTGCATCCCCAGGAATGAGCTCAGACGTGACACTTCCCACAACCGAATGTTTGTCACCTGCTGACTGCAAGGATCAGCCTCCCTTCCACCATAAGGGCTTGGAGGGTTGTCCTTAAATAAAGCATCCATCCCAGCAACCAGTGCAGGAGAGTCGAGACGGCGAAGAACTCCCCCACCTGCGTTGGCCTTCCAGTACGCCATACTGGAGTGAGACACCTGCGGTCTGGACCGAGGGGTATTTTTGGAAGAGATACGGACCGTGGTGGTCACTCACTCATGAGCAGGGGCTCTGTGAGCAGAGTCTCTGTGAGGGAGTATTGTCCTCAGATCCCTTCTAGAACTTTATGGGCAGTGAGAGACTTGCAGTGGGGGAGGGGCTGTGGAGGAGGAGCAGAGAAACCCCGAAAGGTCTGAAATTTAAATAAACCCCCCCTCCAAAAAAAAAAAACCGTTATGGGGCTGGAGAGATACCTCAGCAGTTAAGAGCACTGACTGCTCTTCCAGAGGCCCTGAGTTCAATTCCCAGCAACCACATGGTGGCTCACTACCATCTGTAATGGGATCTGATGCCCTCTTCTGAAGATAGCTGCAATGTACTCATGTATATAAAATAAATACATAATTCTTTTTTTTAAAAGTTACGTTATGCTGGGCAGTGGTGGCACATGCCTTTAATCTCAGCACTTGGGAGGCAGAGGCAGGCGGATTTCTGAGTTCGAGGCCAACCTGGTCTACCGAGTGAGTTCCAGGACAGCCAGGGCTACACAGAGAAACCCTGTCTCGAAAAACCAAAAAACAAACAAACAAACAAACAAAAAACCAAAACGATTTGGGTGCGTGCATGCTGTGAACCCCATGTGGAGGTCAGAGGCTAATTTTCAGGGGTCAGGGGTCGGTTCTCTTCTTCCACTGCCTGCCCTGGAACCTGGGGATAGAACTGAGGTCACCAGGCTTTTGTGGCAAGGTGCATTTACCTGCTAAGCCAGCTCACCAGCCTGCGGGAGGACTTAAGGGTCCCTCCTCATAGACAGCGGCAATGGTCCAGCAGGCTGCTCAGCCAGACAGCCGAGGTCCTACTTCTGGGATCCTGGAATGTCACTATTGATAAAGATGGTGACTTCTGTCTGTCCAGCCTTGTAGCTTGATCCCACACACCTACCGACACGGTACCTGCCCACCCCTTGCAAAACCCAGAGGAAGGAAGGGAAGGGATGAGAGAAACTGGGAAGGGAACCCCCAGTTCCTTACTCCCTGACAACCCTAAGCTGCACAGAGGCAGGATCCCACCAAGGTTTCAGACCAGTCACTATATAAATGCTGTACCTCACCCAGAGGGCACCCACAGAGCCAAGATCATGGCTGCTATATAGACTTTCGCTAGCCCTTCCTGACCACTCTGATCTCTTCCAACCCCTGGTTGTGTCTCTTCCTTCTGTGAGGGCTTTATTTATTTATTTGTTTATTTTTATTTATTTATTTATATGGTGTTTCTCTGTATAACATTGGATGTCCTGGACTCACCCCATAGACCAGGCTGACCTCAAACTCACAGAGGTCCGCCTGCCTCTGTCTTCCAAGCGCTGAGATTAAAGACATGCACCAGCACTGCCTGACTCTATGAGAGCCTTCTTAGACTAGAACTTGGCTTTTGTCCCTGATCACGTCCTCCAGTTGGCTTAGCTCCGTGATTTGTAAAGAGTCCCCTCTTCTCTCGCTGGGAGTACTCCGCAGTGTATCTTTCCTCTTCTCTTTTTAGCATTCTCATCCTCTAAAGCCACTGACTACTGTTCTGCACAACTACACCAAGTACGGGGTGTCTGCAACTTCCTCCCACAGGCTTTGCATCTGTGCCTGCTGCTCCCTCTACCCCTCCAACCTTTGGTCACTGAGAGACTTACTGGGGTCCACATAGGCCCAGCTTGGATGGAGTGGTACAGCCGTAGGGCCCTGGGGGAAGGCCCCTGCCTTCAGCCCCTCTCCAGAGGTGGCCTCCTCGTAGGAGGGTGGCGCCGAGGGCACTGCCGGGGCATCCTTCTTCTCTCCATTTGCCTGCTGCTGCCCCTCAGTCCCAGGGGCCTTGTTAGCCACAGAGAGCTGTAGAGTAGAGGCAGAGAGAGACAGTTGCCATGGACAGAGACTTGCAAGTCCTCCCTGCCAGCCCCTTGATTCCTGGAATCTACCTAGGTGCTCTCCCAACCTGTGCTAGGGAGAGGGACAGATAAGACCCACCCCTGGGTTCTGAGCCCGTGGAACTGAGCTCAGAGGGGTGGGGCCAGTCAAGAAAAAGATAGGTAAGACAGTAAGCAGGAGGAGGCCATAGGGCAATCTGGGGAAGGGACTGGGTCTCTGGTCCTATGGTTGCCTGACCCATATGAGACCCTATTTCTGAACAAAAGGTTCTCCTGTCTCGTTGTCTTTCCAACTTCCTCACTGTATCCAACCAATTTTATTTTGCATTATCATTATTTCTCGGTTATTTGTTTGTTTTTGAGACGAAGTCTCCCTGGCTGTCCTAGAACTTGCTCTGTAGAACAGACTGGTCTCAGACTCCCAGAGATCCTCCTGCCTCTGCTTCCCAAGTGCTGGGACTAAAGCTGTGTGTCACCATGCCTGGCTGTTCTACCAGTTTAAAAAACGAGGAAACTCGGAATCAGAAAGAGTCTAAAGTCCCAGGGCCACATGTGGTGCCCAGGGCCACAGGGCTCAGGCTCAGTCCCTGGGGACTGGCTGCTTTCTGTTGGGTTGGAAATGCAGGAGGGGAGAGGCACAGGGACGGTGAGGCAGGAGGGAAATGATGAGCCTGTGAGGCAGAGGGAGAGCAGCTCCTGCAGAGACAGCCTTCCTCAGCCAGAACAAAACATCGGAACATCATTGCTGGTAGAGCTGCAGAAGACAGTTTAGCCCCTTTCTTTCTGTGCGATAAAGAACGGAGGGAGACCCAGGGGGAACTGTACAGGGCAGGTTAAGAACTCCAGTCCACTTACACTAATCTATGCCCCCTGGGTGGACACAGAGGACACAGCAGCTTGGTGAGACAGTGACATCTCTAAGGGTCACGGAAGGAAACATTGGAACAGAGAGTATGAAGACAAGAGAAATCAAAGAAAGGCCTGACCTCAGAAAGGGCAACGTCAGTCTGGCTGCAGGAGGTCCTGCTGAAGAATATGGGTGGTCCTTGCAGGGAGACAATTGAGGAGTCCCCTGACTTCACTCCCTCTATAGCCCAGAGACCATTGGACCTCAGAAGGCTTATAGCACCCTACCCCCTAAAAATAAACTGTGGAAATCTGGGAGCAAGGGGCTGAAGAGCTGAAGCACCTTACCACTAGGACAGGAATTGGAGCTAGCTCCTAACTGCTAGAATGGGCTGGGTGTGGAAGGGGAGGCTCCACTTCCCCAGGCTCAGCTCAGTGTCTCCTGCCTCCTGGAAATGGGACCCGGAACACAGGCTCCCTGCCTCCCTTCATTACATAGACGAGGGGGGCCATGTCTAAGAAAGCTGTCGTAGCCCCACCTTTCCACTCACCCCACCCCCAAACCTCTGGGACCTCACCACCTCTCACAGAAGGCATTCCCAAGTGGCCAATGTCAGGAAGTGGTATCACTCAATGACATCATTTTGAGGCCTTTGAGGAGCTTGAACACAGAGGGTCTGAGGGTCTGAGGAGGGATGCCATTAGTTCTGAGGCTGGTATCAAAGGAAAAAGCAGGGTGTGGGGAGGGCCTTCTACTGTTTTCCCAGCTGAATCCTTAGCACCTCTAAACGGAGGGCTAGAGGACCCTCCCCCTTCTCCCTAGGCCCTGGTGGTTGTATAATTCCACAGGCTGTTGATGTTACATAAACCATCTGCACCACCCAAGCCTGCCCAGGCCCTTCCCAGTAGTTCAGACCTAAAATTGGTGTATTGATGTGGGGAGGCAGGAGAATATGTTTTTATTCCAGCCAGTCCCATATCTGGCCAAAACAAAAATCAAAGCATCCTTCTGCAGGGTTGCCATAGTAACTCCCAACTATAAGAAATGTATACTGATATCCGGAGTTGAATAATGAAGGGAGTTGGGAGGGGGTGTCTGGAGAGAGTGAAAGGTGACCCTAAGGTGGACACATCTGGCACTAAAGACACACCCACACGCATTGCCCCTCAAGGCTCATCCTGGCCCCAAAGGAGGGCTCTCTGGCGCTCTCTCTCTCTCTCTCTCTCTCTCTCTCTCTCTCTCTCTCTCTCTCTCTCTCTCTCTCTCTCTCTCTC
>NW_021620574.1:775596-797977 GCF_004785775.1 Grammomys surdaster | reverse complement strand
CTCTCTCTCTCTCTCTCTCTCTCTCTCTCTCTCTCTCTCTCTCTCTCCCTTTTTCACCCAGTCTGCCTCCTAACAGGGCCCAAGGGGCTAAGTTCTGTAATGCCACAGCAAGGGGTGGGAGACGGAAGAGGGGAGTAGAGCCTTCGGGTTGGGAAAAGTCCTAAGCCTATTCCTTGAAACGGGCTGTTTAGTCCTCTTGACATAAGCAAAAGACCACAAGGACCTTTGCACTGGAGCCAGGAGAGGATGCTTAAAGTGGCTCAGAAAGCTTTCCCAGGATGGCAGGGAAGTAGGGGTCCAGAGAGTGGAGGATGGTGCAGACGGCGGGGACATGCCCCTACCTTTCCCTGGGTCATGATGTCGTCTCTCGAGGAAGGGGTCCCTGAAGCGGGGGTGGCCGCTTGGGTCACCGCAGCCTGCCTGCGTCTCTTCTTTCCTCCGCGTGGATTCTAGCAACATCCACTGCAACCCGGCCAGGCTTACCGGAGCGTACCATCCGCACACGGGGGAGGGGGAGGGCCTGGGAGGAGGATGCTGCTGAGGACGCAGGATGCTGCGGACCTGTGAGCGGGGGCAAGACATGCGCTTTGGCCTCCTCTGCTTCTCCCACACACTTCTGTCACCCCAGGGGATCGGGGAGCATTGCATTGTGAAGCAGCAGGTGGATGGGTCCGCGGGGGTGGGAGGAGGCACCAGGACTGCCTGACACCCGACCAGCTGATTCCGTCTGCCAGTGTACAGAGCTTGTATAAGGGCCTCGTCTCAGCGCAAGCAGCCACCAGCCTCGGCCTTGTTCCCCCTCCCTGTTCGGATGGCCTCAATTTGTCTCCATCTCCACACCCCTCTCATCGTCTGTTTCATTGTTCACCATAGACTGAGAACGTTCTGGATGGATTGTCTCTAATCTGACTCCTACCAGGGCTCCCGGGCCTTAGCCAGTGTCTTCCCCCCGACACACACACACCCAACCCCCGCCATATCTCCTTGCTCTGGTTTTCCCACATGTAAAATGAGAGCAATAGTCCCCCCCCCACACACACACACCCTGTCTCATGGCTTATCTGGGAGAATGCAGTTTCTGTCTCTTTCAACCTTGTTGAGACAGGTACTTCTGGAGACATGGCAAGCTCTGTCTCAAAGCTCCTCCTTGGTCCATCATTTTAATTCCATCCTCTCTCCATTCCACTGTCCACCTACCCCTTCCTTTAGCCTTGTCCTCGGGGCTCAGTCAACACCAACCCCCACTCTCTGCAGTTTCCACAGTGCCCTTGTGAGATTCAGATACTCAAGAGCTGGGCTCAAGCCCCAACTTAGTCAGCTGCTGGCTGTGTGACCTTGGCAAGGGTCTTACCCTGTCTGAGCTGCAGCATCTCTCTAGGAGAAGGAGGCTAAGAGCAGGACTGTATTCTCCATTGGTTGCAAAGCCGTGTGGGTAATGGTGGCAAGAGCACAGTGAACACTAGTTCTGCCTGGGTGGGAGCTGTGAGAAGCCACAGAAGCTGACTACGCTATCCCCTGTCTCCTAGAGGTCCAGGATTGGCACTGAGAGCAGGATAGAGGCTCAAATCTCCTAGAAGGTAGGAAATAAATCCTGGAGAGAGACTGGCGGATAGCTTTCTGCCCTTCAGTCATGTAGTCCCTAGCCCCTGCATGCCAAGCTCACCTCTTCCAGGTTATCCCTGGCTCCTAGCACTGCTGCTTACGACTAGCCGACGCCCTCCCTCTCAACACTTGTATCCTTCCCTCAGGAAGCCCCTGTGCGGGCTTTACTACTCTTGTTACATAGTTTCTGAGCATCAGTGCAGCTCCCAGCTCCGTGGGAGTCTTTGTCTCAGCATTGATCTTACTGTAGCAGGTTTTTTCCGCTGCAGATGTGTGAAAAGCTCTCAAATGGATTGTTACCAGTAACATTTCTCAGACAGCCAGCGTGCAGGGGAGCCTGCGGGGAGCCTGAAGTCAGCGGTGCAGGCTGTGCTCTTCCTGGATGAGAGCAAACAGACTCACCTCAGGGCCTGTTACCCAGGGCACCCTGAATCTTGATTCCTTGCTTGCTTCAGATAGGGCTGCTGAGATACAGTCTTAGTGGGGCACTCTCCCTCATCCTTTAGCACCCCCCCCCCGGCATGATGGCCCCTCCTTTTAGTTCCCATCCACCATTACTGTTTCCAGTGGCAATTGTTACCTCAGACTCACATTGGTTTTGTTTAGTTCTCTTTCCCCCATCACCACCCACTAGGGTATCAGCGCAGTAATTTGGGGGTGCTTTACATTGCTATGTACCTACCGGTTAAAAAGGTGTATGGCACAGAGAGTACGAGAACATTTGGGAACTAAAGGCAAGTGGCCTGAGAATGCTGAAGCGAGGGAGGGATGTTATGAACATCCTCATGTTTTCAGATGTTTTGGCATCACCAGTACAAGTGGCACTGCCATTGTGTGGACCGTCGTATCTGAAGGCATTAGATGTGATGTCAAAGCATAAGACAGAGCAGATCCTGCACTGTACGGCAAAGCTGCATGACTAACGAGGTCCCCACCCAGAGTCTCCTGTTTCCTCCGTATTTAAAAATGGGCACAGTTTTAGAGTTGATCTCAGTGGCCCACAGAGAGATTCAGTGACCATGCATGGAAAGGGTTTAACACAGTGGTTCTCAATCTGTGGGTCATGACCCCTTTTGGGGGAGTCAAATGGCCCTTTCTTTCATAGGGTCGCCCAGGACCAGCAGAAAACACAGATGTTTATATTATGATTCGTAACAGTAGCAAAATTACGTTATGAAGTAGCGATGAAATAATTTTATGGTTGGGGGGTCACCACAACATGAGAAACTGTATCAAAGGGTGGCATTGGGAAGGTTGAGAACCACTGGTTTAACCAAAAGAACATTCAGGATGCAATTAGCCTTTGGTGTTAGCTAACTGGTACTCCTTAAGACTCCCACAATGGGACTGGACAGATGAATCAGCGGTTAAGAGCACTAACTGCTCATGAGTTCAAATTCCAGCAACCACATGGTGGCCCACGACCATCCCTAATGTCTGAAGACAGCTACAGTGTACTTACATATAATAAATAAATAACAAACCTTTGGGCCAGAGCGAGCAGGGCCTGGAGTGAGTGGGGTAGAGCAAGAGGGAGAAGGGAAGGGGAAAAAATTAATTAATTATTTTTTTTTTTAAAAAAGGCTTCCACAGTGGTAATCATCAGCCTTGCTGCAAGGAGCCTTCCACCGCATTCAGGGCTCTGCCCTCCCTAAGCAGGAAGCGTGGACAAGCAGGACAGGACTGCTAAGAGGAACCAGTGCTGGAAAGGACAGGGACCAGCAAGGGGATCCCCAGCTGGGGCAGTCCTGGGGTCCCATCCTTGGGTCCTCAATCCGGCCGATGATTAAGTTGCAAGTGTTTTGATGGAGATAATGACACGTTCAAAGACAGCTTTCACAAAGATGAAACTGCTGTAGCGGATTGGTTGTTAGAGACTTGTCTTCTACAAGGATGGGGGGCGGGTGTGTGTGTGTGTGTGTATGTGTGATAGGAGTAAGAAGGTGCAGCATCAGACTTGTAGACATTGTAACAGAATTGGTGGCAAGCTCAAAGCCTAGGGACTGGAACAGCTTTCTGAGGCCCCAGCCCTAGTCCTGAACAAGATACATTTGCTTGACCTTTCTCTTCTGTGCACGGAAGGCTGTGAGTACCAAGCTGGCTGGGGAGGGTAAAACACTTCAGACAGAGCCACGGATCTAACACATCACTGTAAGGTTTGGAGACTGGAAATCAAGGTTTCTAAAACTAGAAAGAGCCTGAACAGGGTTGTCAGGACTTGGCAGGAGACTAGGTACACAACAACAGAAGATGAGACATCAGAGGGA
Source organism: Grammomys surdaster (assembly GCF_004785775.1). Taxonomy (NCBI): domain Eukaryota; kingdom Metazoa; phylum Chordata; class Mammalia; order Rodentia; family Muridae; genus Grammomys; species Grammomys surdaster. Next base: position 794,108 of record NW_021620574.1, on the reverse strand, counting down.
CAGAGAACCGGAGGCTGGGTACTGAGCCATTAACAGAGAGCCTCATGGAGGTGGTAGAGCAGTTCTGACAGGACCTTTCCCGTGCAGCCTGGGAGACACCATACACTGTGTGTGCATGGAAGCCACCTTCTCCTGCTCTAAAGCCTAGACATGAGGCTCAGAAGAAATACCGGACAGCCAGTCTAGGATGAAACTAAGATTCTAGACTCTGGCTAAATAGTATTTGGACAGTAGCTGAATCTCAGAATACATGAGGAGATCCTAGGAGAGGGTAAGCAGTCAGAGACAGTGGCTGAGGCAGGAGAGTTCCCCTCCCCCCACATCTCCAGCAGGCTAACTGGGTGAGAGAGGGTGGATCTGTTCTGGGGCAGGAGGAGGTGTGAGCTTGGCCACTTCCTCTCTCCTCCTTTCAGCTCCACACCGTGGCAGCCCATCCCCGCTTGCTCGCCCTGCTTTCTGCTCAGGTTGCCAGCCAGGTCGTTTGAGGCCGGTGCCAGGAAGGGGAGGGGGATGAAGGTGTGGACAGAAGCCACTTCTCATTTTACAGATGTGGAAGTTTCAGGCCAAGAGGTTGAGTGACTAACCCGAAATAACATGACTTGCTGGGGGCCAAGCCAGGGTGAGGAGAGTTCTCAGCTCGGTGACTCTCAACCCAAGGCCCAAGCAGGGGGACACAGGTAGTCAGGGACAGGTAGAGAGAGGTAAGAAAGCTTCAGATATTTTGGGTGGCATAGCTACACAGCACCACACCCTTGTGAAGTCTACACACATCCTGCTCCCTCACCATCCCCGGGGGATGGGGGGAGCTTATGCCTTTTCTCTTTCTTTCTCTCCTCCTCTTTCTCTTTCTTCTTTCCCTTGTTTTGCTTTTTTGAGGCAAGGTCTCTACAAACCCCATTCCCACCCTGGCTTTTGAGGCCAATAATGGGTAACCAGGGGAGGAACAGAACAGAACAGAACAGAACGGGTCACAAACTGGGGTGGTCCAGGCAGTTCAGGCAGGATGTTGTACTGACAGACTCCCCATCCATGGCTGCTCCCCAAAGCCTGTTATTCTTTGTAGTGTCTGCTCAATATAGGGACTTCACCCCAGCATCCCCAAGGAAGAACAGACACTCCCATGCAGTCTGCCAGCCAGAGTTTCTCTCTAGAGCGTACAGCTCAGTGGTAAAACATGTGACTACCCAGCCCCCCTCTTTGCTAGGGTGTCCATTACTGTCTTTCCACCCCTCGTCTCAAGACACATTATACCAGATACAGTCTGTAAAACACGGGGTGTGGAAACCCTGGGCCTTAGCAAGCAGTGACCCTCCCCTCAATCCACTGCAGGGGTTGCCTGCAGGATATGGGCCCACACTCCTGTCCCTGCCTTTCTTATGCTATTGTTGTTTGAGACAGGGTTTCTCTGTGTAGCCCTGGCTGTCCTGGAACTCACTCTGTAGACCAGGCTGGCCTTGAACTCAGAGATCCGCCTGCCTCTGCCTCCCAAGTGCTGGGATTAAAGGTGTGCATTACCACCCTGTCCTTTCTGCCCCCATTCCTAGGCTCTACTAGGATCTAGGCAGGGGGAAGTCAGCCAGCAGGTGGGACTGGAGCATGTCCTTACTGAGGCAAGAGTAGGGACTACAGGCTCTGTCCACCCAGCCTGGTGCTCACTCATCTTTTCCGCTCTGCCCCCTCGTAGCCTGGTTCAAGTCCATTACAAAGTAGAATAATGGCACATACAAGAGTTTCCAGGAGCCCATGTTCTGGTCCAGGCTTAGCCCCTCACTTTGAGAAGTCATCTGGGTCTTGGTTCCAGCCCCTCCAGTTCCTGGAACAGGTACGAGTTCTTTTCCCGTCATCCATCCTGCTCTGTGTACCTTTCTGCTTATCTGCCAGACAGAATGTGCCTTAAAGGTACAGGTTGTGTATCTCCCATCTCTGCTCTGTCGCTGACACCTGATACAGCTGGGTAATGAAGAATATAGGTGTTGGAATCAGATCAACATGGGTGTGAATCCATGGTCCTCACTAGCCCAATGAATGAGCGTCGGACCTCTCTGAGCTTGCTTCCTCCTCTGTAAAGTAGATATACATCAGCAACACACACTAATCCAATTACTTTTTAAAGTGGGGAAAAGTTTGGCAGCTTAGGCTAAGCTCAAACTCAAGACAATCCTCCTGCCTCAGCCTCCCAAGTGCTGAGATTAAAAGTAGGTACCACCGCACCCAGCTTTCAGTAACTATTAATGGAGATCCACTGCATGTATACGCAAAGACCCCAGCTTAAAGGACTCACTTGGAAAAACTCTGAGTGCCTGTCAGGGGCTTTGATTATGAGGACTATGGAGGTCTCTAGACAAGGCATTGTACGGTGCCTGCAACATGGTAAGCCCAACAAGCATTGTCTCACAACCATCCATCAAGTACCCACAATGCTCTGGGTACTTGATGTGCTGAGTAGACAGAGGTGTGTGGCACACCTGTTCACACCTTCAAGGGACCCACAGTCAAATGTCCGAATTACACATTAAGGGACCTTCATCAGTATTCAGAACTTTAGACCTAATACCAACTAGTACGTTACACTATAAATAACCATAAAACTCTAGAGGATCAGATCTAGCAGAGATGTCTGTCTGTGCATGATTGACACCTACCAACACTGATGTCAGGTGATTCAGAAGAAAGAGCCGTTGTGACTGGTGGGAAGGTCAGAAAGATTCATAGACCATTACAAGATGATAAAACATTATTACTAAAGACACAACACACTTTGCTGGGTGATGGTGGCACATGCCTTTAATCCCAGCACTTGGGAGGCAGAGGCAGGCAGATTTCTGTGAGTTCAAGGCCAGCCTGGTCTACAGAACGAATTCTAGGACAGCCAGGGCTACACAGAAAAACCTTGTCTTGAAAAACCAAAAGGGAGGAAGCTGGAGAGATGGCTCAGCGGTTAAGAGCACTGACTGCTCTTCCAGAGGTCCTGAGTTCAATTCCCAGCAACCACATGAGTGGCTCACAGCCATCTGTAGTGGGATCCAGTACCTTCTTCTGAAGGCAGTGTACTCCTATAAATAAAATAAACAATTCTTTAACAAAAAAAAAGAAAAGAAAAACCAAAAGGAAAAACAAAAACAATCCTCCCCCAAAAAAACAAAAACAAAAAAACCCCAGAGCTACACAGAGAAACTTTTTCTCCAAAAGCCAAAAGAAAAAAATACAAAAACAGAAAAAAACAAAAACAAACAAACAAAACAGAGATACACAGAGAAACTTTGTTTCGAAAAACCAAAAGAGAAAAGAAAAGAGAAGAAAAGGAAAGAAAAGAAAAGAAGAGAAGAGAAAGGAAAAGGACAACACACTTTGGTTGCAGAACAGAGAAATCGATCTGTAGTTGAACTGAAAACTTAACAGGAGATGCTACTGTGGGGAAAGTGATCAATAGCATCACGCAGCAGTGACCCTTGCATGACGCAATACTAACCTGCCAGGCAAGATGCGTCCACTAGTGCAGTCATAGCATGAAGGCTACCAGGGCAACCATCTCCTTTCTGTGTGGATTTGAGGTCTGCTCCTCAGGAGAGAATTTATACCCAGTACTGCACACCTAGTTAAAAGCCCATAGCTCAGGAGGTCATAGGACCTGGGGAGAACCCTCTACACTTGTTTTCATAAATGGGCACATTGTCAAACTATCTTTTTAATATTTATGGTTGCACCTGTAGGCTGGCAATGCTCTCAGCCTCCATCACAGAAGCTCCTTTCTGCAGTGGGCAGCAGCTGGCACAGAGACTCTAACTGGTCATGGCTCTGAGAACGAGTGGCTGATGAGAGTACTTGGAGATAAATGGGACATCTGTATCCACCCCTGCCACCAAGGCTAGGGGACAGAAGGGAAGAGGGGATGAAAGGACCTAAGAGCTGAAGAATTGGGGCGGGGGGATGATGGTGGGTGCTGTGAAAGGCTGTCTTCTGGATGTGACACGGCTGCTGCATTCATGAATTCACTGCAGATATGGTCACTGCACAAGACCTAACCGACAGCATCAGCCAACATTCCAGTTGGCATAACTAATTGTACTCAGTAAGTTCAGGAAAGAGAAGCAGAAGGAAGGAAGGCTCTCCATGACACACAAATAATGGTGGGGGGAAGGAAAATATGAGGCACCAACTTTGTGCTTCCTTCTTGAAGGAAGATGTCTTTTCCTGCCTGGGGGAGACAGGGGACTAACCCAGCTGCTGTGGGATTTGAAGACCCATCCCAGTCTCTGCTCTACCAGGCTCAAAACCCTACCACTAGAAGTCATTTCCTGGACTAACAAGATGTCTCAGTGGGGAAAGGTACTTTCCCTGCGTGCCTGATGATCTGAGTTCGATCCCCAGACTCCATTGTTGGATAACCAAGTCTCAAAAGTAAACTGCCCTCTGGCCATCATAGCTGGGCTGTCCTCACCCAAGGGAAGGAGACCAGGATGAACTCGTTATGAATTAGATATTTTTATTAAGCCACACAGACCTGACCTGGGGCACGCACTCATGTGACGACAGGACTAGAGACCCTAAGCTGAGTGAGCCAGGGGTTAATAAAGGTAGAAACCATAAGTTTGGTGATGGCTGTTATCAAGCATGGAAGAATAAAAATTTTAATAAGAATAGGGCACAGGTGTGTTACCAAGGTGTTCCCGTTTCTGTGGAGCAGAAAGCCTCGTGGTTGCTGAAGCAGAACAACACAGCAAAAGTTTCACAAGTACCGAACATGGGGTCAGGCTGACTTTAGCTTTAGACTGAGGTCAGGTCAGAATTGAGCTAATATGTTTTTCTTACTTTGTGACCTCCTCAGCCTACACACACACACACACACACACACGAATAAGAAATTCATTCCCTTGGGTAAGCATTTAGATTCCAAGGGGCACCCAGTAGGAAGAAAAACCACCTGCAGAGGAAAAGGTGGAATCTTGGTTCTGATTCAAGAACACAGTAGCTGGGAAGAATGAAAGTCCAGGCTAGGCCAGAAGGGCCAAGGCCTCTCCCCTGCCAGATCTTGTGCATGACCTTGCTGGAAGAGCAGAGCACCGTCATCTCTGAAGGAACAGCTCAGCTGGGAGGCTGGTCTGGTCTCTGGGAAGAGATAGATAGGTGCTTGTGTGGTCTTCATGACCGGTCCCGCATCCCCCTTCAGCAAGCTCTTTGGTTCCTCCTGCTGTTCCCCTAAAAGGTGGGAGATGTTGAGGCCGCTGGACAGTGCCATTGGTCTGCATCACTTGGCCTGGTAGCACTGTGGGTTGCCTGGGAACTTGCCTAACTTCGACTTAGTGTATCCAGCCTGTGTGCCTTACAGTGAGTCGGGACAGCACAAGTGAGCAAGACATTGGGGGATGGGAAGAGGATGGTGGTCTCACACTGATGCAGACTCAGCCTGAGACCTCTGCCCAGAGTTGTTTAATGACTTAGACAGGATGGGGCAATTTAGGGAAGCCTCCAGAGACCTATGAGACAGACCAAGTGGCTCTAGGGATGGAGCCGTGGGAGCCTCACGACATAGAGACTCTGAGAGGAGCAGACCCCTCCTGGGCCTGTAGGCTGGAGAGGACTTTGAACATTATGAGGAGGGGCTGAAAGGGGAGGTGGCTTCTGCCATGGGACAGAGATAATACTGAGCTTAAGGCTCAAGCCTACAGGGCAGGGTTGTCTGCGGCCTGCGCCTGTGGGGGACAGTAAAGATAAAGGTGCAAGTTATTCCCCAAGGACAAGCTATTTCCCAAGGCTAGGACATGGTGAGGGGAGGAGCCATCCCAGGCTTAAGCCCCAATGAAACAGGAGGGAGACTAAGAAATGTGTCCTGTCCTGGAGTGTTTTCTTGTGGTGAGGGATTTGGTGCCTTCTCAAGCCCTTCACTACCCACTCCGTGACTAGGTCCACGGAGGTAAGAGTAGACAACACACACTGAGTTGTCCCACATGAGCTAGGCTTGACAGAAGTGCAGTATACTACGAATCTCCCCAGTCATCTCCCAGCAGTGGAAAGTCTGCTAATCTCCACCTTAGACTGGAAGCTCAGCCTTACAGAGATGGCCCTGTAAGTTGTCCAGGGCTTCTGCTTCCAGAAGGGGCTGGAGCTAGACTGTCAATCCGAGGCAAGAACTCTGAGTGCCACCCGCTGTGCAGTCATACCTCAGTGTCTCGGGGTTCTTGAGGTTAAGTGGAACTAATGACAGCTCCTTCACTGAGTTAAGAGGCTCTGTGTGTGATGTGACAGGCCTTAGGCACTGAGCAAGTACAGCGGCTCCCCCTTTCTCCCAAGCTAAGAGCAGCCACGAGCCTCATGAATATTCCAGTGGTATCTCTGTAGTGTGATGTTCACTGGCAGTGTGGGACTGTGATTCAGGGAGGGATCTCAGGGCCTGTCTGTCTCAGGTGCTCGATCAGCATGTTGGAAAAAAAAAAAAAAGGAAGACCTCTGTGGCACAGCTGACAGTCACTAAAGTGAGACAGGGAGACAGATTTATAGAATTTTCCTGGTTCTAGGCCAGATGACTCAGCTCAGGGTCCCATTTTACAAATGTGGTGACAGCCAAAGCCCTCCATCTCTGGTTTTCCCCACCTGTTAGTTCACACCCAAGCAGTATGCCAAACATTGCATTCTGTCATAGGAGACCTGTGGAGACCATGGGGTACTCTGGTGTACTGAGAGAGAGAGACACACACACAGACAGACAGACAGACAGACAGAGAGACAGACAGAGAGAGACAGACAGACAGAGAGACAGAGAAAGAGACAGACAGAGAGACAGAGAGAGAGAGACAGACAGAGAGAGAGACAGACAGAGACAGACAGAGAGAGACAGAGACACAGAGAGACAGAAAGAGACAGAGACACAGAGACAGAGAGACAGAGACAGAAACACAGACACAGAGAGAAACACACAGAGAGAGACAGAGACAGAGAGATAGAAACACATAGACAGAGATACTGATAGACATGAGGTAAAATGACCAGAGTGTGAGTCCAGCTCCCTAAGGTGGACACCAACCAACCCAGAAGCAAAGAGGGTGCCAGGTGCACATGAAGGAAAGTGTGACCTCTCAAGGTGTCCGTCCTCCTATAAGAGCCTTTGTGGTTTTGGATATTTCGGGAGGGGAGTGGCTTGACTCGGTCAGCATGAAATGTTTATATATCTATTAAAAAAAAATAAAAGGAAGAGGCTGAGGAAATGGGCCAGCACTTGAGAGCATAAGGACCTGAGACTGGATCCCTGGCATCCACATAAAAAGCCAGACGTTACTGTTCATGCCTGTGACCTAGCACTGAGGAGCAGAGACAGGAGGAATCCGAGAGCTCACCAGTCAGCCAGCCAAAAGAGTGGGCTTCCATGAAAAACCCCATCTCTAGGTAATAAGACATTGTTCTATATAGACAAAGACATGATAACCTGCTCTGGTCTCTGTTTGAGAGCCCATGAACACCTGCATACCTTCATGCATGCACCACAGGTATCCACTATACACACAACACACCCAAAAACAAACAAGTACATTTAATAACTTATAAGGAGGAGGCAGGACTACAGAGTCCTACAGGAACCAGTTCAGTTGGAGCCCTGGGCTGTAGTTGACCTGACCCCTAGCCCACAGTGTGAGCTCTCTCCATGATAGACACTGTGCCAGGTGCCACGTGAATGCTAAAGTGCAAACACACTCTTGAGATTTGGGGAGGAGCCTGTGTGTGTGTGATGGCTCAGTAGGTGAACGTGCTCAGACACAGAACTGATGACTTGAGTTCAGTCTCGGACCCCATTTAAAAGAGGAGGATGGTGGCTCCCGTCTGTAACCCTGCACTCCTCCGGAGATGGGAGGTGAGACAGGAGAATTAGCTTAGAAGCTCAGCTATATAGTGCAGCAGGACAAATGGCAGGAGAGGCCCCGCCTCAAAACAAGGTGGAAGGAAGACACTAACTCCCCAACAGCCTCAACATGTACTGTAGCATGGGTACACACACACACACACACCACACACACACACACCACACACACCACATACACATACATGTGCACACACCACACACACACACAACATACACATATACCACATACATACACATACCATACACACATGCCACACACACGTACACTACACACATACACCACATACACACACACTCACACGTACCACACATAAACTCACACACATCATACATACATACACATACCACATACACACAACACTCATACACTCACATACACCACACATACACTCATACACACCACACACACACATACACAAATTAAACTACGTTGAAAAAGAATCCTGGGGAGGCGGTAAAGAGGTTTATTCACACTCAGCCTGGGCAGCTGTGAGTGAGCTGCAGCAGGACAGTGGGCAGGGCCACTAGACCCTGGAAGTCCTCCAAACTGAGCACTTTTACTGGTCTTTAAAGCCAAGGCAGAATTTAAAAACCAAATATGAATACAAATTACCTTTTCCAATTAATAAGTAATGAATACATGTTCGTGATTCTAAGAAATTATTAAGTTATATAGTTTAAGAATTTTGAAGGGCTGGAAGTGTACTTCAGTACTCGCATAGCGCAGACAAGGCTCAAGCCTGAGGGGGTACATTTTTTTAAAAAAAGAAGATGTAGAAAACTAAAAAGAAGAAAATAGTTACTCAGTTCTAAAACCCAGAGTGAAGTCCGTTAAAAGCAAGACATGTTCTCTTCCAGTCTTTTCTCCGTACTGCAGTGCTGTTTTTGCTCACTGAGTTCTGAGGTGGACACATTTCAAGGGAAAGAGACAGCAGAGAAAGAGTGGACCTCTCTAGGCAGAACTTGCGTTCACCGGGGAGGCCCCAGGCAGAAGGGGCCCTCCCTGGGTTCCCAGCCTCTCAGCTCTTTGATTGGTTAATGGATCACACCTCTCAGCTCTCTGATTGGTTAATGGGCCACACCTTTAGTGTAAAGGGCCTCTGGTTGGTTAATGCGCCAGAGCCTAAGCCTGTGCCCTGGCCTGATACCTGGTTGAAGTTCTGGGCAGGGATCCGAGGCTGTGTCACTCTCTTCTTCCTTCCAAAGTCGTCCAAGGAGAGAGGCTATTTCTTGCACAACAGAATTGAAAACTGAGATACCACATGTAGATGTGGCTACCCAGTATGACATCCACCAGCCGCGTGAGACAACTGAGCGCTTCACCTGTGGCTAACCCCAAGCGAGGATGAGTCACAGATGCGAAGTGTATGCTGAGATTTAAGGACGTTGAAAAACAAGCAGAAATCACTTTATTAATAACTTTTCACATTGATTGCATGTTGGCAGGGTAATATTTCAGGTATATTGAGTTAAATAAAATACATTACCAAAATTGATTTTACTTTTTAAAAAAATATATTTTCAATGTAGTCATTAAGGGGGTTTAAATTGCATGCGTGCGTCTGTGTCTCGTATTGTATTTTTCTCTATTGAACGGAGCTGGTCTAAATTGTACCTGTTCCCCACTTCTCATTCATTTTAGGGTAAACTCGCAGGAGATGTGGGGAGACTCGTAGCCTAGCACACACTAGCATAGATCTGACCAGACCAGGCCAGCATGGGGGGCTCAGTATGGAAGCTAGGGTATAGTCAAGCCTGAGGTGGCACCTGAGGTAATGTGTTGGGTATGTTCTCATGGCTGCCTCCCCGAGGCTGTGAGGAACCTGGGAACCAATGCTTCATTTATCGAAGTATCTGCGGGGCCAAATGTGGGTCCTGTCACAGGGCTTAGAAACACTCTCAACAATGAGGTGAGGGGTGAGAGGGAGAGAAAACGTGGACAACAAAGACTGAGAGGCGGCCAGACCATGGAGGCGGGGTGGCTCCGTGGCTCCCAGTATTTGGAGATCTTGGAGTGGGAGGGTGGGGTTTCAAGATAGAGTTTCTCTGCGTAACAGCCCTGGTTGTCCTGGAACTCACTCTATAGGCTAGGGTGGCCTTGAGCTCGCAGAGATCCACTTACATCTACCTCTGCTGAGATTAAAGGCATGTCTCACCAGTGCTGGGCCTATTTGGGGATTTTAATCCTTGAATTCTTTCAGTTATAATCATCCAGAAGCAAGGAGACCATTCTCTGCACCCACAATACACTACAGGGTAGCTGGAAGACACCGAGGGTGGGCAGTAAGGATCCCTGAGCTCCTGGCATCCAGCCTTTCCCTTTCTCCTGTTATCCAAGGAGGAGATGTGTATTCCCACAGATGGTCTTCGAGCAACAGCCTGAGCCTTTTGTGCCTGGGTCTTCTACAAATGCTCTCACCTAAGAGACTGCGCAGGGTGGTGAAGGTTGTGCTAGCAACCAGGCAGGAGGAGACTTCAGGAGCCCCAGCCTGGCACACTCAGTGCCCTCTTCAAGCCCGAGCCCCACCCTTGGCTGGTTCATAGGTCAGCAACTCTCAGGGGCAGAGTCCTTGAGTGCTTTGACTCTCGAGGTGGGGTCCTACTGACAAGTTCCCATGGTCCCCACCCTCAGAAAGCCTCTTCTTGTCATCAGCAACAGCCACCCACTGGCTGAAGAGTTCCCTTCCATCTTAGGGACTTCCACTCAGTTAAAGCCAGTCAGGTGACTATGCTTGGAAAGAATTTTGGGAGTCACACTGAACCAAAGGTGATGATGGGTTTACTAAGTATCTAAAGGATTAAAATTGATGGAAAGGAAAGAAGTGTGGGTCTGGTAAAAACTCAAGGTCACAAACATTGTATCAACCTGAAAGAAAGTGTATCCCAGCAAGGGTCTCTCTCCTTTCTCCTGTCCTTTAGTCTCTTGTCCTTTCACCCTGCTTAGCCGAGGAGTCGGCCAGACAAGGATGCAGAGGATCAGGAGGGTATGTAAGGATGGGTAGCCCACCAGAGTGGCTCCCAAGGTGGGTAGTAACTCTACAGCCTGCTGTAGTATGGGAGTCCAGGACTCTGAAGACAGACTGCCTGGCTTCAGATCTCAGCAACTCCACTAGCCAGGCATGGCCTGGGCAACTTAGTTGGCTTCTTCAGACTTTAGTTTCCTTAATTTAAAAATAAACACAAGTAGGCTGGAGACATGGCTCAGCCGTTAGAAGCACTGTCTGCTCTTCCAGAGGTCCTGAGTTCAATTCCCAACAACCACATGGTGACTCACAACTCTCTGTAATGGGATCTGGTGCCTTCTTCTGGTGTGCCTGAAGACAGCAATTGTGCCTTCACATACATAAAACAAATACATAATTTTTGAAAAAATGAATACAAGTGGCTCGTGGGGTAAAAGTGTTTTCTCTCCAAGCCAGAAGCATGGAACCCATGTAAAAAAGTGGGATCCAGGGGCACGTCTGTAGTCCCAACATTCCTAAAGGATGTGAGACAGACAGAATTGTCAGGGAAACTTAGGGCCTAAAATGCCAACACAGCAGAATAAGAGGACCTGCTTCAGATCAAGAGGGAAGAGAGAACCAGCTCTCAAAAGATGTCTACACACACACACACACACCACATTTCTAAAAATATAGAATAGGTACATGGCAATAGGTCAAATCTTCAACCCAGCATGGCTAGGTAAATCAGTGACTGGAAACAATTATATTTTTAATTTAAAAAATTGTAGTTTGCCAGGTGTGGTGATGTATATCTTTAATCTCAGCAGTTGGGAGGCAGAGGCAGAAGCACACAGATCTCTACAACTTGAAGCCGGCCTGGTTTACATAGAGTTCTAGGACAGCCAGGGCTACGTTGAGAGACCTTGTCTCAAAATAAGTAAATAACTAAATAGATAGATAATACAATTATATGTTTGTGTGTCTGTGTGTCTGTGTGTCTGTGTGTATTTGTGTGAATGAAGTCCAGGTGTGTGGAACTGCTCTCTGAAGCCAGAGGACAAAATTTGATGCCCTGAAGTTTGAGTTACAGGCAGTTGTGAACCACCTGATGTAAGGGCTGACCTGAACTCATGTCCTCTGGAAGAGAAGCAGGCCCTCTCAGCTACTGGACCATCTCTCTAGCTCCCTTCCTCAGCGTTGACTTTGTGTGTTTGTGAGTATAAGCACCCAGATGCAGCAGACTGTACATGCATGGGGTCAGAGGACAACTTTCTGGAGCTAGTTCTCACTTTCCACCCAGCTGTGGCAGAGCCTCTCTTGCCTTTGCTGCTTCTGCTGTGCACCCCGGACTTGACCTCTGCACTCCCAGCTTCTGCCTATTCAGCCTATCCCCCTCCCCCTTCCCCCATAGGTGTGCTGGCATTACAGGTGTGTGACCAAATCTTGCTGTTTACAGATCTGGGAAATCGAACTCATTGAGCCCTCCCCCAATCCCAACCCTGTGGTTTTCATTAGACAATTTTAATCCCTTAGCCTCTGGAGAACTGAAGCTGAACACTTTGGACACACTCATAATGAAGCATGGTTTTGTATTCGGGTTTCCTTTTATATTGAAAATTTCAAATATATACAACAGGGGAGGGACTGATGTGATGATTACAGACATTGCCCACCTCCGAGATGAACAGTCACGGGTACCTGAGCTTCCGCTGTACCTCCTTCACACCTCAGCCATGTGCTAGTCACAGTGGCTTGTGTGCTTTATCCCAGGTCACGCGCTAGAGAGTGTAGAGCAGAGACTTGAGCCCAGGGTGACCTGACTCCAGAGCAGACAGTAGTTCCTGTGAGTATGAGGTAAGGGAAAGTGATGGCGGCCACCACGCATGCGCCTGCTGCACTCGGAGCCTTGTCTGACTCCACGGCCCACACTCTGCCAGGACCCTGCGGGCCCAGCTCTGCTGTGTTGCTGGCGACCGACCGCACCATGAGAACCAAGGAGGGGCTCCTCAGAATGGTGCGGCAGCTGCACAGGACAGGGGTTGGGAGAACTCCTGCAGCCACAGCTCCCTGTCCCCTCTTCTTCCCCAGCTCCCTTGTCACTTGCTCCAGCTCCGTCCTTTAGCTCTGACCACCATCATTGCCTCCGAGAGTGTTGTTTCTATTGAGATTCAGTTGCATCCTACGGATTGGTCCTTAGGACTGATAACAGGGGAGTTGTCTTGCTCTCTCAGAGGTATCCATGAGCCCCTTGGGCGGGCAGCAGCGGCGTCAGTTCCATGGCTCTTCCGTGTGTCAGCACACCAGACAACCCCCTAGGAAACGGCTGGTTTTGTTCTCTTCTCCATTTTGCTGACAGTTTCCTTTGGAAACCGAGGCAGAGAAACGTAAAGCAACTTTGCCTGAGGTCACTGAGTCTGGAGGTGGCGGCTGCAGGAGCTAACCTGCTGCCCAACACCACATTAAGCACAGACAAGGAAGCAGGGTGATGCTGGAGTCTCAGGGCAACAGGGAGGGAGACTCTCAGGCCTGGAACAGTCTGTGCAAAGGTGTGAGATGTGACACGGTGTCAGGCTCAAGCTGGTGACTAACTCTGGCTACAGGGAAGGGTGTGGGCGGAGGAGTGGCGGCAAGCACGGCGAAAGGACTGGGGTCAGGAGGGAGGATCTTGGTTTCAAGCCCAGGAGCCAGAGCTTTGTCCTTGGGTAGAGGGTGCAGTGGAGATGTTGGGGAAGTAGGCGGATGAGGTCCGTGCGATTTGGGTTTACACGGGAGCTGTAGCTTACAGGGAACTTCCAGAGCTGCATTTCTGGAAGGAATCCTCTGTCTTCCTTTACACACAGGAAACAGACTACAAGCGGTCACGATCCTGGCTCAGGTCAATAAACAATGTGGCAGCAACCTGAGGGCATCACTCCAAAACTCCAGGCTTCAGGATGGTTGAGGGAGCCTTGCTGGGAGATGACAACAGCCCAAGCTGCCCTACTAACCAGGGGCAGGAATCAGTAACAGGACTATTCTAGCTAGGTACTAGACACTAGGCTATGCTGAGGGTGGGAAATATCAAACAGAACAATAGCACTTGGTGCAGCCTCTGATGTAGGATCCTCCAGGCTGGACCACAGAGCACCCCTACATTTTCCCCAAAATCTAGAAAGGGCTTCACTTGCTCAGAACGCTCAGAATACCAGCTCAACCCCTAATTAGACCATAACATTGCCAGGGCAGGCTCCGAAGGCCTTCACAAACCAGGTGCTCAGTGAGAGGTCTGTACCAGGGTGCAGTATCCAAGAACCGGGAGAATGTCTCAAGCCAATTCCAGAGGTCTAGGGAAGGGAATATGGCCAGCGTGTCTTAACAAGCTCTGGAGGAAACTCTTGCGAGCACACTGCTTAGAAATAAGGTTTGCAAGATTCTTCCACATTCGGTTCAAGACGTTCAGTGTTTGCGAAGCACCTACTCAGTCAGGTGCAGTCAGGTTCTGCAGGCTTGGGGTATGATCAGCAAACAGACAGGAAGACAAACAAATGGTTATAAGTGCTGTGGAAAGAGGAAGCCGGTTGGGGGAAGGTGGTGAGGCCAAGGTGGCGAGGCGTGAAAGGCCAGGGAGGTAACAGGAGCCGAGAGACTCCACTCTGGTGAGAAGGGCCCTAGGGAGAGGAGGAGAGGAGACAGACAAATGGACTCACTCAAGAAGAGTGTTTCAGGAGACGGAGGGCAATAACAGATGTCCTGATGGGGGTATGTGTGCCAAGTAGCAGGTATGGCTAACGCCAAGAGGCCAGAACTGGGGTGGGCTGTGCAGAGATAAGCCCCAGATCAGGAGACTCCTACCAACTACTAGTGTTCCCAGACTGCCCTGAGGACCTTGGCCCTGACCCACCGCCCCGCACACACTCCTTTCTGACCCCTCCCCCACTCACCTTTCATTTTAGGGGCCCCGCCCATCACACTAGGTGTCAGAATGGCCCACGTCAAAACAATGTTATTTGTATAGGTTCGGATCTCATCTCCCTAATCCTTGGTGCCTTCAGCCTCTCTTCGGCTGCTGTCCCACTCAAGTGCCTGCCTGCCCTTCCTGATTCCTTCCTTGGGCCTCAAGTATGTGACATCTGCCCCAGTGAGGGGACACCGCGGAGTAACCTTCGCCAAAATAGGCTCCTCTTGAATTTCTTCCTGGGAGTTCAAGGTGAACGAGAGAGACCATCCTTAGCCTGGGAGGCTGTGGGAGGGGCAGAGCCCGGTAGGCGAGGAGGTAAACTCAGACAAAGACGTGGTCTTCTGTGGGATCTTCAGGCTCTGACTGGCATTGTGAAGATCCATATGTGTCCCCCCCCCCCCCCCCCCCCCCCCCCGTCAAGGTTGCAGAGATCAGCTGGCGGCTGTGGGTCAGTTGGGGGCTTCAGAGTTCACCTTCCTCTGGGGCTTTGAAAATCCCTGGCTAGATTCTCTGTGCTAAATGGAAGCACATGTTAATTGGGGTAATAATAGTGACATTGTTGACTGAGGGGTCCCCAGAGCCAAACTCCTGCCAGCTTCCAGCAAGCCTACCCCTACTCTCCCTGATTCCCAGGACTGCCCCCCTCAGCAGCACCACACAGCTCCTTCTTCTGTGCCAAATATGCCACCAGGACACACCTGTCCTAAAGAGCATCATGGCTTGATGCTTCCAGTGTGACATCATCAGCAGAGAACACACACAGAGCTGATGTAATGGCCACTTAAAGTGTTTCACAAACACACACTGGTGTGTTGCTTGCGACAGTGATCTGACCTCAGCAAACAAACATCCAGGACTCAATAACTTGAATTTCAAATAACAGGGTTTTTGTTGTTGTTTTTAAATTTATGTTCTAGGCAATATTCAGGATATACATATTCTACAAAAGTGTTCATCTGAGATTCAAATTTAACCGTCTGCAATTTTATCTGGTACTTATTGATGGCGGTTATAGATTGGCTGGGGATGGCACGGCTGCAGGGCTGGAAACGGCCCCTTCAAGGCTGCTGTCTAGACTCTAATCGAATGAACCGAGAACGAGTTGTGGCAAGATTCCCGCTGGGGCTGTGGGATCATTACCACACGTGTTAAGCTAGTGTATCCAGCAGATGTAAGCCTTCTTCCCCCAGGGCTGAACACAAGGCTCTGTTGCATGCTGCAGGGAGTCGGCTTCCTGGAACACCATGCATGTTTGGAGGATAGCGATTTCACTGAGTCTTGTGTGCCAACTGTACAGGGTCATGCTAAGTGTCCTGAGCATAGGAAGGGATACAGTTATAGGGCTGGGATACCAGCATGGGTAGGTTTAACCCCCAAACCAAAATCTCTTTCCAATGCATCTTGCCCTAGCTTGTATAAGTCCCAGCATCCAGGACAGTGAGTGTGAACATGGGATAGCCTCAAATGGACTCCTATTCCCTAGGCATGCTTTCATTTGTCATAAAAATCTTCCCAACGTCACTCACTGGGAAACTCTGGAAGCTGAGTATCCTGCCGAAGTTGCTCAGGGTAAGTGGCAAGGTAGAGATTTGAACTCAGGTCCATCCACTTCAAGGCCTAATTTTGTGTGTATCAAGCCCTAATTTTGCCCTCCTTTGTGTATCTGCATGAGACTGGGGTCACACAGGCCACAGCCTTCTTCTTGTCACGGAGCAGAGCTGTCCAGTACTTCCCAGGCCTTGCTCTCTTGGGTTGGTTTAGGGCTCTGGAATCAGTGCTCAGACAGGGCTAGTGTTCTCAGCTGTGGAGTAGCCTGCCCGCTGTCCTGCAAGTAGCTTCCCTTGGACTTTGCCTTCCCTTTGGGGTGCAAGGGTATCTTGGAATGGGAGGCAGTTGGTCTGCAGACCTTGGGCCTTGTACAAGGAAGGGTGGCCATGGTTAGGGTTAGGGAGGGCTGGCCAGGCACTGATAAGTATCTTCCCAGACAGATCCCTGGATCATACACATGCTTTGTAATTTCTAGGGCCAAACCGTGTACAGCTAGAAGGGCCTAAAGTAGTGGCCCTTGTCTTCATTTACACAGGAGAGACACAAAGGCTCAGAAAGCAATAAGGACTGGAAAGCTCACTCCCCAGGAGGTGGGACTTTCTCCATCTACAGCAACTGTCTTCCACTGGGTTGGCATCAAATCTCACACATCAGAGCACAAAGACATGGAAAGAATGTTATGTCAAGGGCAGGGGACCTGAACAGAAAGATTCAAACCCATCCATTTAACTCATCGAGCAAAGACAGCGGTCCAAAATCCCTGGAGCCAAAACAAATTCCACGTGGATCAAAGACTTCGGTGTAATAACACCACATATGTTCTAAAAGCAAGTGTAGGCAAACTGCTTTATAATTCTGGACTGGGATGTTCTTCCAACCAGGATGGAGAATGTCTTCTGGCTGCTGAGACCACAGTGTTTTCCACATACTTGTCTCGGATCATTCCGTGTAATTTCACAGTAAGGAGTCCAGGGGGTAAGGACTATCATCCTCATTTTATATGCGGGGGTGCTGATAAAATAAATACTGACAGCCAATCTTTAGGTAGGAAGATGTTTCCTCAGAAAGGCAAAGTGACCTGAGGGTGGTGGTGCCTATCTGTGATCTCAATCATTTAGAAGGTGGGGACAGAAGGATTGTGAGTTCAAAGCCAGTCTCTGCTACATAATTCAAGTCTAGTTTAAGCTCCTTGAGACCTTCTCTCTGTCTGTCTGTCTCTGCCTCTCTGCCTCTCTCTCTCTCTCTCTCTCTCTCTCTCTCTCTCTCTCACACACACACACACACACACACACACACACACACACACCCCAATACCCAGGACTAGTGTTGGGGTGAGGAAACAATCTACTTGTACAATTGTTCCTCTGAGTTCTATCTCAGCATCAGTTCATGGCACCAAGTGGCCATATGTTTTGAACACCAACTTAGCAACTATATTAACTTTCTGATGCTGTGACAAAATGTCTGAGATAGATCAACTTAAAAAGAAGAAAGGTTTGCTTTGGCTTGGAGTTTCAGAGCTTTTAGTCTGTGCTGGCTTGGTGCCACTGCTCTGACCCTGGCAGAGCACCGTGACTGAAGCGTGCAGCAGAGGGAGACTGTTCACTTCATCCCTGTCAGAATGCAAAGAGGAGGGTGATTAATGGTTGAGAGCTTCTGCTGCCCTTGCAGAGGACCCAGCACCCACATAGTGCTTCATCGCTTCCCTGTAACTTCATCTCCTGGGGACTAAACACTGTCGCTGACCTCCACGGGCAATACAAATATTTTTAATTAGAATGAAAGAAAACGAAGAGTCGAGGTCTTAATAGGCCTTTAAAGAACATGGCTCAAATCTCTTCACTGCCTGCCACCAGACACCCCAGCACACATGCATTTACCAAGTGACGTTTAGTGTTATAGCCTTTAGTGTTGGTGGCAGGCAGAGAAGTAGCCATAAACACAGTCAGGTGAACAAAGTCAAGGTAGCAGCTCTGTTAGTTTTCTGTGATGGAATGTCTGAGATAGATCAACTTAATAAAGACAGGAGGTTTGTTTTAGCTTAGGATTTCAAAGGAAAAAAATATATACATATATACATATGTATATATACACATATATGTATATATACATACATATGTATATATACACACATACACACACACACACACACACACACACACACACACACACACACACATATATATATATATATATATATATATATATATATATATATATATATATATATAAT
>NW_021620574.1:736018-775196 GCF_004785775.1 Grammomys surdaster | reverse complement strand
GTGTACATGATACATACACACACACATACTCCCTGGGAAAAAAACTACCACTAAGGGTTAGAGCACCTGCTGCTCTTACAGAAGATGGGGGTTCCATTAGCAACACCTACATCTGGTAGCTCCAAATTGCCTATACTCCAGCTCCTGGAAATCTGACGCCCTCTTCTGGACTCTGTGAGTACTACAGACAGCTTGGTGTATATACAAACAAGAAAGGAAAACACCCACGGGCATAAAAAAAAAATACCTTTTTTTAAAAAAAAATGACCACACAGGGCATGATCTAACATGGTAATCTATGCTATGTGAAAGTTGACCCCTGGATGTGATAGCATGTGCCTGTAACTCCAAGGTTTAAGTGGAAAAAGCCACAATACCAGAAATTCAAGGTCACCCTCAGCTACATAGCTGCCTCAAAGGTCACCCTGAGCTACCAGAGACCCTGTGCCAAAACAAAACAAAAACAAAAACAAAAAAGGAACAATGTTGTCACATAATGGTAACTTATAAACCAATCTGATTCCCTTTCTCCTTGGCTGCCAGGAAGCTCAGAGCTACATCTGATGGTCCACTTTAGAAGCAACACAATCGTCAGCCGCGGTATCCTCAGTCCTCTCTCTCCCTTTCCTCCTTCAACTGGCTTCTTTGTTTCTTTTTCTCTCTTCCCCCCAATTTCCACCCCCCCAATTCTACTTTAACAAAAGTTACTGTGTTTCGTTTGGAAATCATGTTTTTAAAAAAGTGTTTTGGAAGTAGAAGGGCATAAGGTGTAAGTAGACCTTATACTTCATACCTCAACCTTCACCTCATCGTTAAGGAAACTCAAGCCGTCTAGAAGTGAGAAGACTTGTGTCTGCTAATTAGTACTTGATCCGCATGCGCAAGTGATCTCCACTCTAGTGTACGCTCCTTAGAACCACGTATCCTACAAGCCGCTAGTAGCCAGCTCTGATTGGGCATGCCATAGGTACTTAATAGATGTACGTTATTTAGAACATTGCAACCCATGAGGTGGGGGTCACTTTAGCATGAAACGAGGTCTGGCAGGCAACAGGGCATGACCTCAGTCTCTCCGACCACACCTGGTACCACCATCACCCGGACTCTCAGGGCCAGACCCAGTCACTCAGCCTCTGTCTCCACCCTTCCGAATTGGCCTTCTTACTTCACCCAATCGGTTTCCCAGTATTTTGGAGTTTCACCCTGGGTGGAGACTGCACACTTGCTCTCCTGGCCCCGAGGTGCCTTGGGGGCTAGGGAATGGTGTCACCTTTTGACCCCTGAACAGCACCCAAAATTGGGCTGCTCATTAATGATAACCGATCCAGGGGCGGACCCCGGCCGGGCTATCTCCTCCTCTAACCCTTTGACTGTGCTCCTGGCCTGGCCCAGACAGCAGAGGCTGAGACCCACCCACCCTGACTCTCCTTCGACCTTCTGGTTTTTGAGATGGGGTCTTACTATGTATTTCAGGCTAGTGTTATAGTCCGGATGACCTCAGTGCTAGGAGAGGAAAGAGGAAGGCAAAGCTAAGGTCAGGCTGGACACAGCAGAGGGGACCCGGCTTCATTCTTGTGCTCCTTACTGTGGCATCCAACAGTGAGCTGCTTCCCACAGACCCTCACCCCTGCACCGTGCACCCTGTACCCTGCAAACTCTCTGCCTTGCCTCTTATCTGTGAAGCCTCTTGGTGAGCTAACATCTGGGCAAGGCCCTTCTGACCTGCATTTGCTGGCCTTTTGGGCAGCCTGGGTTGAGTAACTGACTGGGCAAGCCGAGCTTCATGACCACACCTGCCAAACTAGGAGAGCCACAGACCTGGGGCTCTCCTGAGTCAGGGATCCTCAAAACGGAGGATCCGTTTCTGAAAAGACGGGCTTAGCTGCCCCTCAGGACACTCCAACAAGACTCTGTGCCCTTCCTCCTCACCCAGGATTTTCAGGTCCACTGTGCAGCCTCCTAGGAATCGCTGTGGTACAGTGGCAATGGTCGCGCGTGGGCTCTGGCTCTGACCCCTGTGCGTGGGAAGTGTCTGCCTCGCAGACTGCGAGCGCCACAGGGTTCCCATATGTCCACATGGAGATTTTTCATGGAAGATGCAAGAGAGTAACGTGATTCAAACGAGGTGAGGCTCACATCATAGAGCTCCTGGTGACAAAACTTGGGTCAAAAGTGCGACGTCTAAACGTTCTAGAAACTCATCCCGCTTCAGTATGAAGTTGACTCTGTTGACAGGACCAGGAAGGCCCAGAGTTGACTCCTGCAGAGCCCGGACCTACTGAGTACCAGCAGCCACACTAACAAAATATCCCCCCTCCCTCCCTTTCTCGAGACGGAAGTCTCACTGTATCTATCACCTGACTGACCTAGAACTCACTCTATAGACCAGGCTGGCCTCGAATTTCCAGAGATTCACCTGCCTCTGCCTCCCCAGCGTGCAAAATCGCAAAATCTCCACCACATCTTGCTCTACCTTTTTCTTTCTTTCTCTTTCTTTTTTATTTATTTTTGGAGGTAGGGGGTGGGGGATGGAGGGGTGTAGGGGCAGGGGGTGGGGGTATGGGGGCTGGCGGGGAGCTGACCCCTGAAAGACTACATTAATCTGCTATGGCCCGTGTTGGGCTGACAATGTTCATTCATAAATGCATACAAAATTCATAGACTATTACAAGTTTGTTATTCAATAAGATGTGTTCTTCTTGCCTTTGTCATAATAAAGTCACCAATTATACCATTATAATAAAGATTTTTATATAATTTTGTCCTGTTGGTCATCAAATTTGACAGCTCTTTTGAGTCATTATAGTTTTATGAATTTCTATTTATTACTACAAAATTCTCAAAGCAACACAAGGATTCAGAGCGAATCCTTGCATTTTGTTTATCGTGTATGAGCAAAATAATCAAGTGGTATTTGATGAGTTATTGCTGTCATTTAAAAAAAGGGTTTTAAAATGTTCCTTTTCAGTGCTATGGACTGCTATCACTTAGAAGGAAACTAAAGATTCTTAAAGCAATATCTAGACATGTGTGGATGAGCGGTTCACATGTACATGTGTGGATGAGCGGTTCACATGTACATGTGTGGATGAACGATATTCATACTTTTTTGTAGTTTGGGCCACTTTAGACTTCTAAAATCTATTGAGATATTCAAGGAGCATTATTTATCATCTGGGGACTATTGTAGCCCAGGCTGTCTCAAACGCCTCATGTAGGCGAGGATGACCTTAAATTCCTGATTCCCCTGCTTCCACTTCCTGAGTTCTAGGATTGCAGGTGTGTGCCCCTACACCCAGTTTATACAGCGACAGGGGTCAAACCCAGGGCTTCGTGCAAGCTGGGGAAATATTCTTAAAATAAAGCCACATCCCCACCTCAAACCGCCCTCTCTTAAGGCGCACAGGGGGCTGTTGGGTGTGGCTCAGTGGAGAGTACATTCTTAGCATTGGCCAGGCCCTGAGTTCAATCCCTAGCATTGGAAATAAAACCACAGGCAAGCACATGCTCTGTTAGTCATCAGTGCTATAGTGACATCTCATGCCAAGCCGCTTCTGGAAAACTCCACTGAACATTTCCCAGGTGCTGTGGAAAGAGCAAACGATATCCTGAATTATTCAGAAAATGGTTTTGACCCTCATATCTCTGTGGAAGGGGTCAGTAACTGCAAGATAGTTAGACCACACTGGAGAAATGCCTCTGGGCACAGGGTAAAGAGCTGCTAGGCCTGGAAGTAGGAACGTATAAATAAAAGAACCAGAAGAATTTATCCTGAGCCAGGAGTGGTGTAACCACACCTGTAACCCCAGCGATAGGAAGGCTAAAGGCAGAGGGACTGTGAGTTTGAGGAACTCAAAGAAGCAAACCTATCATCCTATGACAATTCCTCGGATGGCACATGTACCTTGTGTCAAAGCTGTGCTGACTCATCACATAGCCAGAGCCTGTTCCGAAGCAGGAAATGATACCACATTAGGAAGGAATCTGACCCTTGCCCCCTTCTGGGAAGAAGACATAGCAGGGTAAATAAATTAGACACACGCTTTTGTTTTTCAGGATTTTTTTTTTTTTGAGTTAGCATACAAACTCTAAGATATCATTATGGCATTTTCAAATAAGGTGTGTTCTCTGTTTCTTCTCTGCACCCCACACCCACCTCCCTTTCCCCCACCTCCCTTCCCCCACCTCCCTTCCCCCACCCCAGTCTCTTCCCCTTTCATGCCCCACATGTTCTTTTGCATGCTTCCATCCTTCCTACAATTACATCATATATGATTCACACACACACACACACCTGAACGTAACCTATGCAGTGTGTATGTTATATGTTTACATGTTTTCAGGGCCTGACCGTTTGGTGCTGGGTTAACTCCCACTGCTGTGTTCTCTGAGGAAAGCCATCTCTCTCACTCCCAGCATTCCTTGGTCGCAAGTAACTCTCTGTGTAGGGTTGAGGCCTTGTGCTCTCTCCTCGTCCGTTTTGTCCGTTGTTGCTGTCCTTGTTCAGCTACTGTTTAGGCAGCAGTGTTGGTGAGAATTTTCAGGTGTAGCGTCTGACATTTTGAGTAAACACAGTCTCACAGGCCAACTCCCTGGTTGGTCCTCCGGCTCTTCCCCGAGCCATAGGTATTCAGAGCTTGTTTTTACTCTCTTGGTCTTTCTTCTAGTTGTTTTTTTTGTTTTTGTTTTTTTTTTAAAGATTCTAGCCACACTTGAAGCTCTGTCTCTGTGTCTGTGAGAGCTCTCGGATAGTACAAACTTCAGACCTGCACACTGGGACTTTTCTTGGAAGGAGCACTGAATTTCCTAGACCTTACTCATGTGGTGTCTGAAGCCTTGACACACTCTGTGGTGTAAACTGTGGCTGACTCTTAAAGCTCCCTTTCTGTAACAGTGACAGCAGGACTTCAATGCTGTGCGGCTTCCCATCTGTGCACAGCTGGAGGGCGAGCCCTCCCTTAGTCACCTTCCCCGCCTGACCAGGAAGTCATTCACCGGGTGTCAAGGAGGTAAGCAAGTGTTTTAGGGTTGTGCTGACAAAGATGGGCTGTGACAAGGGCTTTGAAGACCAGCTTCCCATGGTGGAAGCGCCTCAGTTCGGAACCAGGAAACATAGGTGAGCCTCGTTCACAGGATCTGACGGGCTCGCCCGTGGAAAGCACTTGACACAGGGCACACAGAAAGCACTTAGTAAGTATTTAGGGATTGCTCACTGTCCCAGGCATGCTACTTTGCTTGTGGACAGATAGGTTTCTCCTAAGTCAAGTCCTAGCTTGGCCAGGGCAAGGGCTGTGTCTTGCTTGTGTTTCCATGGTAATGCCTCAAGACAATGCCAGCTGGATCACCCCAGAACACTTGCCTGCTCCTCCTGCCTTTCATGTGACCCAAGCTACCCCCCAGGCCCTCTTCAGGTTTGCACATTACCCAACACTGGCTACGCTCACCCCATCCTTCCTCCCACTAAGCATCTTTCAGGAATGAGCCTAAGGAACATTTTCTCTTTTTGTTTTTAAGCAATTATTTCCCAGCTGAACCTGCTAGGCGTGAATTATCCTTTTTTTTTTTTTTTTTTTTTTTTAGCGGAATTGATACAATGTAAACATCACTCTATGCAGTTCAAGACTGTGTGGGGCAGCTCATGGGTTTTGGAGGTAGAGACAGGAAGGTGACGAGTTGGTGGTTAGGCTCAGCTAGATAGCAAGTTTGAGGACAGCCTGGGCTACAGGAGACCCCAACCCAACAAACGAGTAGACTATATAATTTAGTTTTGGTTTATTTATACAGCTGAGCAACTCTCACTACAGTTTCTGTCCAGGACATTCTTCATGACCCTTAAAAAGCCCTCCATACACACTGGCAGTCACACCCTGGTCTCCCTTCCTCTCTCTCCTAGTAGCTACTTACTGGATTTGACTGCCCAGGATTTTCCATGTAAGTAGAATCTTTGTCACTCTGTGATTGGCTTTGGCCTGCTGTCACAGGGTTCATCTGCCTTGTAGTAGATCCAGAATTCCCTCCCTTTTTAAGGTTGAGTAGTCTGCTGTGTGGGCTCACCACTGTCTAGTCACCTGGTGATGGGCCCTGGCTACTTTGGCTATTATGAGGAATGAAGTTCTGAACCTTGGCACACTGTCCGTGTTTGCAGCTCCTTGCAGCATAAATCTAGGGGTTGAAGTGCTGGAACACGTGACAAGGGTGGGTTTTGTTGTTGTTGTTGTTGTTTGGTAGTTGTTAAGAAATCCTTACACTCTCTGAGCCACTTTGCATTCCCACCAGCAATGAACGAGGGCCACCATTTTCTATACTTTGCCACCACTCAGGGTTATTGGCAGGGTTTGTTTGTTGTTTTTGGTTTTTTAGCAGCCACTTGGGTGGATGTAAAGCTGCATCCTCCTGCGGTTTTGCTTTGCATTTTACTGATGACTAACATACCTGAGTGTGCTTCCCTTAACCATTTGTATATGTATTTTAGAGAAACACATATTCAAATTCTTTGCCCCCTTTTAAATTGAGTTGGCTTAACTGTTGAATTGTAAGTGTTCTTATACATTTTAATATATTAAACATATGATTTGACAATGCTGCCTCTCATTCTTGAGGTTTTTGTGGTTGCTTATTTTGTTTTGTTTTTGATAAAATATCTCTTGTATGAGGCTAAGGCTGGCCCTGAACGCCCAATCCTCTGCCTCCACCTCCAAGAGTCCTGGGATTTTAGGCATGTACCTTTCACACTTACCACAAAAGTTTTCTCTCCTTTAATAGTAAAAAAAAATTAAAATGATTTTTAAGCATGTATATGTCTGTGTATGTCTTTGTGGGTATGTGCATGTAAATCCAGTGCCCTTGGAGGCCTGAAGAGGGAGTTGCATCCCCTGGAGCTGGAATTCCTGGTCGTTTTGAGCCATCCAATGTGGGTTCTGGCAGAAAAAATATCAAATATAAGTCTTTTCTATCAAATACTATCAAACTTGTGTTACAAGGAATTTAAATATTCTTATCTTCCTCACCTCCTAAGACTTTTATGCAAATGTTTCAACCACACACACACACACCTGGTGAAATCTTTGTTTACACAAAGCACCTGCTAACCTCTAGGAATTTGATGGCTGGAGCTGTGACTATTTTTAAGAGTAACCGATCCAATAAGCCAGTGAATGGGACACCGGCTATTGCTGGGAAAGACACAGTCACCACGGAGTTAAAATAAAACGTGAGTGCTCTCCCTTCCTCTATTTGCTGTCTGGTCCCCTTGATCAGGAGTCAACCTTCGCTTGTGCAGACTCTCTCATTGGAGTGGCAGTCTCTTTCTCCGTAGCCATGACTTATTTTAACACTGGAGACTGAATTGAGGTGCTCTGGAAGAGCAGCGCATGCTTGGGAACGCCAAAACATCCTCCGTCCCCCAAACTGTTCTGTTTTTGTTTGTTTGATTTTTGTGGTACAGGGAATGGAACCCAGGGTTTTGCACACACTGGGCAAGCTCCCTCCTAACGACCTGCACCCCCAGCCCATTTTTATTTTTATTTTGTGAAATATAATTCTTCCCCCTCTTTCTTATGTCTTGGATGTCTAAATTACCGGATTTACCCAAGACCTTGACTTGTCAGACAAATCCCACCAGGCTAAATTAAGCACGGCTGTTTTCATCCTACAGGAGTAGTTTGAGAGCTTGATACATAATCCTGCAGTTAATTTTAAAATCGGGGGAAATGTGACTCCTATATCTTTGTTCATTTTCAAAATTGTTCTGGTCATTCAGCAACCTTATTTTATGTATTTATTTGTTTGTTTGAGCGGCACTGAGGATAAACCCACGGCCACACACACGCCAGGCAAGCAAACACTTTACTATCC
The DNA here is from genome assembly GCF_004785775.1 of Grammomys surdaster. Classification (NCBI taxonomy): domain Eukaryota; kingdom Metazoa; phylum Chordata; class Mammalia; order Rodentia; family Muridae; genus Grammomys; species Grammomys surdaster. The sequence continues at coordinate 767,342 of NW_021620574.1, read as the reverse complement.
AGCTACGTACGCTCTAAGTTGTCCTGTTGGCCATTGTAAAGCTTGAACTACTTTGATGGATAGGAAAAATACAGGTACCTATTACCATAATGCTCCGTATCCCACTTAACTCCCACGTGTCAGCTCCTGTAGGAAGCATGTCCTAGCTGCTCTGTGGCCTGCACATTTCTCTTGTCATCTCTTAATACTCTATTCACAAGGGCTTGTATGCACAAGAGGATGCTGGGATCACCGGTGTCACAGAAAGATGAGCTCGGCCAGGGAGGGATTATTACTCATTTGAAAGTATTTCCCTGGCCCCTGGCGTGGAGCCTAGGACTGTGTTGGGACTGAGGATATGCCACGTGAATGAATGAGTGGATGAACGAATGAATGAATGAATGAATGGGCCTGAGTCACACAGTTCATATTCTCATCAGAACCTAGGCAGACGTCCTTAACAAAGAAGGGTTTAGCAAACACGTTCATTAAAGTCGCGGCTACACCTCTATTGACAAGTGTAATGATACGTTGTTTCACCTGAGGTTTCCTTGGTTTATTACAGTCATTATAATGCCCATCAATAAGAGAAAAATGTGCCCAACTTACTTAAGGAATTATGCATGAATTGCACACTCAGGCATTCCACTGCCGGGGCCCACCCTCGATCAATACTGCAACACAATAAAGGCTCTTATCAAAGCATTGGATCTTGCTTAAGCCAAAAGATTATCAGCCTTCAAATTAGCACTGCAAACAGGACTCTCCATTAATCTACTAATGATTTCTTGTGTTTAGAGGGGAAGGTCCTAGTCACTTCTGACACTTGCTGCATGAATGAATGCACTTGTTTGTCCCTTAATCCCCTGCAGAGGGCCTGGGTCTCAGCTCTGCCCTGGAGGCCATGTCCCAAAGCCTCTTGAGTCTTTGCTGGCAAGTATTAGACAGAGAAGGGTGGGGACAGGGAGGCGGGGAGACGTAGGGTCATGTTGAACTGGATCTTGAAGCCTGCCCAGGACTTATTGAGGACTGGAGGCCCTAGTCAGGGGTAGTGGGCAAGGTGTTCCTGGCAGAAGGAACACTTAGAGCGAGGGAAGTTCACAGAACACACTGGACTCTCACGCCCACGCTCGGTACATCATCTGCTGAGAACTAGGCAATCTTCGCGTCTGAAAGCTGTCAGCCTGTCTACCTCTGTCAGTGCCTCAGGATGCCCTCCTTGCCCGGATCCTGTCATACAGGCTCCCTGGCCAGCATGGCTGCACATTTCCTTCGGGAGCCTTTTGCACCATAGATACACTGCAGCTCAAATCCCAAAAAGCCCAGTGAAGCAAGCCATGGGCCACTGATCCTGCAAAGAGTACAGACACACAGAATTTTCCACCTGCCTCATGGGACCTCCAGGCCAAATCCTGTTGTCTTGGATTTAATGCCTTGCTTAGAAGCTGTGCTTTCTTCTGCCAGCCAAGCCTTTATCGATCAACCTGGAATGTCAATTTGTAATTAAAGTATTCAAACATAGGTTAAAATGCACATATCATTAGGGAGCAACTTGATGCATTTTTACCAGGCGAATACACCCGTGTAACCAGAACTCCTGTCCAGACACAGAACATGAGCGGCAGCCTAGATTCTTGGTCCCCTTCCCCAAGAACCTTCTCCTGGCTTGTGACAGAATAGATCATTTCTTCGAGGTACTTTATGTGTATTTACACATACATTCTCTTGGAATTGACTTCTCTCTGTGTGTGTGTGTGTGTGTGTGTGTGTGTGAGAGAGAGAGAGAGAGAGAGAGAGAGAGAGAGAAAGAGAAAGAGAGAGAGAGAAAGAAAGAGAGATGTGTGCTTGTGAGTGTATGTGTGTGTGTGTGTGTTTATGTGTGAGTGTATGCTTATCTGTGTGCTTATAACTGTATGTGAGTGTATGTGTGAGTGTGTATGTTTGAGCGTGTATTCTTGTGTGTACTTGTGAGTGTGTGTGTATGTGTGTGTGCTTGTGAGTGTGTGTGTGTGTTCATACACATGTGAGTGCATGTCAGAAGAAACCTCAGGTATGGTTCCTCAGGTCCATTTATCCGGCCCCTCTCCTTTTCTCTCTCTCTTGAGCCAGGACGGTGGTCCTGGAATGTACACCAGTAGGCTAAGCTACTGCCCAGAGATCTTCCTTTCTCTGGAACATCACACCTGGCTTCTGTTGTTTTCCTTTGCAAGGGTTCTTGGGATTAAACTCAACTCTCCATTTTCAAGGCAAGCACTTTATAGATTGACCTATGCCTCAGGCCCTGACTTTCTACGTTTAAGACAAGGTCTTGCTAGCCTGGAACTTCCTTCTGCCTCTATTAAGCACACCCTGATGCCACAGTAGGCATGCACTGCCCACTCACAGGCTGGTGCACAGTAGGCATGCACTGCCCATTCACCCCAGCTGTACCACCTACTCTTTTTAAAGGATTTATTTATTATTTTTATTTATACGTATATGTGTGAGGCTGCATGCGTATATAAGCACCATGTGCATGCAGGTGCTCAAGTAGGCCAAAGGAGATTACGGACAGTCGTGAGCACCTAATGTAAGTGCTGGGAAACAAACCCGGAGCCTCTGCAGTAAGCACCCTTAACCGCTGAGCTGCCTCTCTGGCCACTGGATCAGCCATTCTCAATGAGGCTCGTTGGTACTTGATTACAGCTTTCACAGGGGTTGAAGACACAGACACTTAACATTGCCACTCGTAACAGTAGCAAAATTACAGTTATAAAGTAGCAATGAAAAATAATTTTATGGTTGGGGGTCACCATAGCACAAGGGTCTCGGCATTAGGAAAGTTGAGAACCTCTGCTCCAGATCCAGTGTAAGTAATGATTAATTTGTTTCCCCATTTCTTGTTAAGTTGAAGACTATGGAGCAGACTCGGATCTGTGGCAGATAGCAAGCCGAGCCGCCCGGCATTGAGAGAATTCCGGTCAGGAGCTGAGGTTCGGGGCTACTTGACGGCAGCTTTTAAGTTAAAGCAGCCTTCAGAGCCTCAAGCTCTCTCTCTGTGAAATTGTGAGTGAATCCTCCACTAGCCTTGGAGCAGCCGAGATAGACTGCTGGCGAGACAGACCATCTCTAACTTTCCTTACATCCCCAAGAAACCCCAGAGCTTGGGAGGCCCTGGAACTGACTGCAGAGCTGTAGGGTGTGAACCCCTCCATCAGGCTCTGCCTCGGTCCCACCCCCACTCTCTACTTAGCAGTCTCCTGTCCACACTGTTGGGCAGGTTCTCCGGGTGGAGGTTGCCTTGTGTCCCTCCAGGGGACTATGGAAACTCTCGATAGGGTTATGATTTCTAGAACACGATCATTGTCTCCTGCAGCTCCAGGCATCTCCCACTAGTTCAGGAAAAAACCCAGGGTGCCTAACATGACCTGGCATGACTCCCAGAGCCCCCTGCTTCCTAGCCCCTCCCCTATGTCTGCTGATGACTCAAAATGCACTTGAGGGATGTAGGGAGCCAAAACTAGAGAGGGCACAAGGAAGGATGGACTGGAGGCAGACTTTGTCAGAGAAAGTGTGTGGGAAATGTAGATGCAGAAGGGAAGGAGACAGCCCAGGTTGCATCTTGGAATCTCCACACAGCGTCAGAGGCAGTACATGGCTGTGTAGAGACCCAGGAGTCTCCAGTGAAGGAATGCAGCAGCAAACAGGGTGATGTGGTTGGTGGAAGGGAGAGGATGCATCTACTGAGGACCTAGCGGGTGACCTCAAGGCATACACAAGCCAGGGTAGGATAGTCGCATCTCCAGGAGTCAGACAGCTGGGTGCGCGGTGAACCTACGGCATCCTGTACAGTCCGATCTTATCGTCTTCAGGTTTCGGTGAAGAATGAAGGTGACCTTTAGCAATCGCCCTGGGATGACATACAACCAGGCTGGATTAAATGAGATCTTTGTGTGTGTGTGTGTGTGTGTGTGTGTGTGTGTGTTATGGTGTGGTGGTGAGGAGTTAATCTGATTTAAACAGAACTCTGAAGCCCAGCCCCCTCAGCAGCTTGTGCTGAACATTGACGTTAGTGAGGTGTTAGAGCCCTAAGATCCATGGCAGGAAGAGAGAGCAGAGCAGAGCAGAGCAGAGCAGAGCAGAGCAGAGCAGAGCAGAGCTGAGCCCAGGCCTGGACCTGGAGTGAGCTCTAGGAACTCACAAGAGAGTGTTCTTGACTCCTCCGGGAAGGCTTCCTGGAGGAAGAGAGGGCAAGGCTAGGAACAGGTCAGAGGGAGAAGGCCCTTCTGGCCACCGAATTCGGCCATCTATCTCTGGAAGAAAGTGCAGGCAGGGATAGCTGGGGAACATAGTGACTGAGTGTGATCCGTGCCTGAGTTGCATGGGAGTTAGTGACTGCTGAAGGCCATCCTGCAGGCCTGGGGGAGGCAGAAAAGGTCCTATTGGGGGGCAATGGGGCGCCTCCCTCACTCTGGCTACAGTCCAGTACACATGTGGGCTGGAAAGAGGTCTCTGTGGTTGGTCAGAGTGTGAATCCATCAGCTGAAAATTCACTGTTCCAATCAATCAAGGCTACAGCCCAGTGACAGTGCCTTGGCTGTTTATAACCATCACATTTAACAAGGGGTGCCAAGCCCTGCTTGAGAAGAATGAGTAGAAGCTTCCTCAAAAGAGCAGACCCAGCTGCAGCTGCTCCCCTGCGTGGCTGGAATCCCTCTGTGCTGGGCTCTGCAGAGGTGATTGTTCTGGAAACTTTGTGTACAGACACTGCCACCCACGTGGAGTGGAGGCATGTGGCTGTCAGCATTTCCAGCTTGCTTCTCGCAGCCCCCACCTCCACTCCTGGCACTGCATCCTGGGACAAGCCTTCCCCTCCTTCAGCACAGTCCCAGAGTCCTCTCTCCATGTTCCAGCTGTGCTCACTCTGCTGTCAGCTGGTGAGGGTCTAGCCTCTGCTTCATTGCAAAGGCTACCTCTTGTCTGTGTCAGCCAGGCCCCCAGCCCACATCTGGAGAATCACCTGACCTGTGACCCTCAAAGCTCATCGTCTGTTCTTTAGACACCCCATCTGTCCGTCCCTCAGTCTCACACCCCAAGATTTTCAGTCTCACTATCCCTTCTCACCAGAAACTCTCTGGCCTTACAGCCCTTCCCTGTCTGACATGCTTGTCCAGTGGTTGACTCCACCACTCGGTGGCCTCTGGGCCCAGAGATCTGACTGCCTTTCTGGCCTCTCCTGGGCCACTGAGCACTACTGGAGGCCCACTCTGGCCTCTAGCCAGGCTCTCTGCACTGTTTCACTGCTGTCTGCCCTCTCCAATGTCCTCCTCTCTGCTGTTCCCCTGGACCTCCTGTTCCACACTGCTAACTTGACCCTGTCCTGGTCCCTCCAGCGCTTGCCTCTGTTAGCTTGCTTGTAGCTGACACTCTTCCTCATTCACAGAATGCTCACAAGCCCAGACCCAGAAAGCACCTCAACCTCTGCCACCACCTTGCTATTTGCCCCTCACAGGCTCCTGCTCTTCTGTACCCACTGCAAGGCAGCCCTCCCTGTTCCTGGCTGGGACCAGCCTGTGGTCTAGCCTGGCTCTGATGTCCTCACAGGATGTGGAGCTACACCCTCTGCCTCTGTCTCCTACCACAATCACCGAAGCCCCAGCCTGATACCCTTCCACCTCGCATCCCTCACTCTGCCTCTGCAACTCCCTGAACTTCATTTGCTTGTCCCAGAAGCAGGTCAACAGAGAAATGTCCAGAATTCCTTACTTCCCCAGTCTGCCCACTCTCAGAGCCTTGTCAGGGCAGGACAGCCATTCCCTATTGCTTGTGACATAGTGTGACCATGTGACCAGGCCAGTACAGCACATACTGATTGTTCAACTGTAAAGCAGAATCACCTAGAACCTTCCATTTCAACCATTTTAAAGTAGGTGGCCCAGTGGTATTCATTAAGTCCACAGTGTGATGTAACTATTACTGCTCCCCAGCTCATCACCCCAAGAGAGAACCCAGTTCCCACTAAGCTCTCGCTGTCTGTCATCCCCTGCCCCAGCCACTGACAACCACTTCTCTATCTTCTGTCTCTGTGGCTTTGCCTGTTCTGGACAATTCATCTACAGGGCACCACACAGCATGTGTCTTTCCATGTCTGCTTCTTCCATCTGACATGCTTCTTTTCATTATCTCCTATTTTTTTTTGAGATTATACAACAATTACATAATTTCACTTTTCTTTACTCTCTTTCAAATTCATGGCCCCCTTTTTCATTAATTATTGTATATTGTTATTACACATATGTCTATACATATGTATATATATGTGTGTATATATATACACACACACAGATATATATATATATATATGTCTTTGTTAAGGTTTTACTGCTGTGAACAGACACCATGACCAATGCAACTTTTTTTTTGTTTTGTTTTGTTTTGTTTGTTTTTCGAGACAGGGTTTCTCTGTGTAGCCCTGGCTGTCCTGGAACTCACTCTGTAGACCAGGCTGGCCTCAAACTCAGAAATCCACCTGCCTCTGCCTCCCAAGTGCTGGGATTAAAGGCATGCGCCACCACTGCCCGGCTTGCAGCCTACTTTTAATAAGGGTTCAACCTCTCCTCTAGCCGACCACCCAGCAGAGGTAGTGGAAGAAAAAAACTCGGTAGGATATGGGGGAAGTGGACCTGTTTTAGTAATCTGGGGATGAGCTTCATCTTCTTTGGCAGCAGTTCAGTCCCATAGCAAACACCAAATATGACTCAGCAGCTGCACACAAAGAACCACACCAGTCCTTTAGGCAGGCAGACACCAGGCATAAACCAGCAGCTACAGTCCTTTCAGCAAGCAGACAAAGCAGCTGTAGTTCAATCCTGAAGAAACTGCCAGGGTCACCAACTGGCCTGAGGTGACTCCGCAGAAGCAGCAAGCTACTGCAGGAACCTCATGAGCAGTTCTTTGGTGAGTTTCAATGGTGACATTATCACAAGTTGAGCTCAACAATGCTATGTAAAGCGGACCGATACATGTGTGTCTTTAGTGAAGAATAGTGGGGCAGAGTAAACCAAACCAATGCTCATCCCCCACTGTCTGTGGGGTCACATTTACACTCCTTCATCAAGAGTCCTTTCACGTGTTGGCTAAATCCAAACATCCTTTCACCTGTGTCTGCTTCAGGAAAACATTCTTTCACACGTTTGCTTTAGCAAGACAACCTTTCACCTGTGTGCCCCAGTGAAACATCATTTGACATATCTCTCCAAAGAACTAGTATATGCTTGGCCCAAGGAGTGGCACTATTGGGGGCATGGCCTTGTTACTGTAGGCATGGTCTTGTTGGAGGAAGTGCATCACTTTGGGGGTAGGCTTGGAGACCCTCCTCCTAGCTGCCTGGAAGCCAGTCTTCCCCTGTTTGCCTTTGGAACAAGAAGTAGAACTCTCAGCTCCTCCAAAGTGCCATGTCTGCCTGGATGCTGCCATGTTCCTGCCATGATGATAATGGACTGAACCTCTAAACCTGTAAACCAGCCCCAATTAAATGTTGTCTTTTATAAGAGTTGCCTTGGTCATGGTGTCTCTTCACAATGGAAACCCTAACTAAGACAGCCCATGTCTCAGACTGAACTCAGGTTTTCAGGCTTGGTGGCAAGCACTCTCTCCTGCTAAGCCCAGCAATCACTTGTAACGGAGTTGCTTGAATTCATGCAATAGGCAGGAGACAGAGGGGTGCTTGAGAATAAACACGGTTATTTTCCAGTATTTACACTTTCCTTTCATTTTTTTTCTTCCCCTTTCTCCTCTCTTTGCTGTTGCTGATTTTGAGGGGCTTTTTTGTTCTTTGGTTTTTTTGTTTTTTTGTTTGTTTGTTTTGTTTTTCTTGTGCTGAGTGTATGCAGGACCTCACATGCACTGGGGGGGGGGGGGATGCTCTCTACTGTTGGGCCCCATCTTGGTATCTTCATGCCTGATCGGGCTGCATACATCTCTGCCCCATAGACTAAATACTCTGTACTGCAAGCCCCACCCCCAACGATCTGTCAGGCTTGTTCCCTGATGGTTGGCCAAAGCCTAGACCAGTACTTGGCACGTGCCTAGTGCTCAGGAAACATTTCTTGCTTAACTAAGTAAATACAAAGAATGGTCTCAGTATTCTAAAGTCACAAGAAAACAGTCATCCGCCAACTAGAAGCAAAGTCAATGGGCCAACACTGTGGCCAAAGGTGAGTGGTTAGATAGGATGAGGGACTTCCCAGAGCTACAGAGCCTTCCACCCTTGGGAAAGCCCTTAGAGGACCTCAGTGACTTCAGGCCCCACAGCCAGGCAGCTGAGCAGGTACTCTGTGCCTTGTGCCACTGGGAAAGACACCAGTCCCTTCCCTCAAGGTCAGTGCTCAGCTCCAAGCAAGCCTAGGGGGTAAGGGAAGCACGAGGGGCCCCTTGGGGCTGCACGTTACTAAGGGGACAGCAGAGGTTCTTGATTGAAATAGGAAGGTCTGCAGAAGAGCGTGCAGATCAGAGGCTGATTTTAAACTGCTGCAAAATAAACAGAGGGTCTGGGGCCCGACGGCGCTGTGGGAGCTAGCACGAGGAAGAGGCAGTTGAGTGACCCCGAGAGCAAGGATCACTATGGCGGCTGAGGTCGTTCTATAGTACCTACCTCAGCCTTGCCGTTCCATAGTCAGAGCTGTGGAGTCAGAGACCGTCCTGGATGAGGACAAGAATGTGGCTCATGCCTGAGTCCCAGGTCTCTAAGGGGTGGGGACAGAAGCTCCCTGACTAAATTGAGGAAGGTTTCCTGGAGGGTGTCAGGGTGGGGTGAGGTGAGATCCAGGAAGAGCTAGGTTTGAATTATAGCTACTTCCTAGCTGTCTGACCTTGGACAAACATGTGTTCATTCTGCAAACATTTTTTTCCAGCATCTATTCCGTGTCAATCACGTGTAAAGCATGAGGACAACAAAGGCTGATTGGACATGGCTCCCGTCCTGCGGCTCATCCCAGAAAGCACACAGTCTGTCCGTGTTATGGGACCTGGGACGAGGGATTAGGTAGGACAGAGGTGGCAGCCAGCTAGCTCCTTCAGCTCTCTGTCCTCTGATCCAGATATACTGTCTTACTGTGTCTTGTAATCGAGAGGACAGAGAGAGCTGAGGTCAGCACCTGTTGCTGAGGAACAGTGGACAGGCGTGGGCAGAGGCTATGGGGGAGAGACTAGAGAGGCAGGGGTTATGGTGACAGACCAGAGGCGGAGGAGAACAGAAGCATGACAGGGAGCAGAGATTATGTGTATCCAACCATGGATGCTGGCAGCAGGCACAGGAGCCAGGATGGCTGACAGGTGTCACGGGTGGCGAGTAAACCGGTTCTGGTGACCTTTGCATACAAGGTTACTGGGTGTGGCTTGTTACCAGCTCCTATTTGGGTAATGGTTGTGGTGAATCCTGACATTTGCAGCTCCCCAGTCTCCTAGAAGGTGAGTAGACCAGACTTCCTAAGCTTCTGGTGAATGAGTCCCAGGGCCTGAGGGGTAGAAACAGAGGGGACAGCAGGAGCCGTCAAGTCACCTTAGCTCATTGGGCCTCCAGTCAGGTCAACTTCCCTGACCCCACACCTAGTGTCAGAAGTAAGGACACCAGGGATTAGCAGAAGTTCGGTGCTGACAAGGGAGGAGCAGCAGTTCTTTCTAGGGTCTGCCATGGCTTCAAGGTTTGAGGAAACATGTTAGATGTTTGTTTATTCAGTCCCTCGACAAGCAGTTCTTGAGAAGCTGTATTGTGCCAGACTGCTGGGTATGCAACGGGAAGCAATCCAGAAATACTCTCCCAGATTCCTGACGTTCACAGAGGGGAAGCCAACACCCACTGGGCCAGTGTCAGCTGCTAAGAGTGAGAAAGATGAGATTCAACAGATGTGAAAAGGGGTGAGCTGCTGTCCCTCAGGGAGAACAGCCTTTCTCATCTGGAATGTCCAGGAGCATTCTCAACCCGAGCAATGACTAGAAATGGGTCATAGCATCAATTTTGACTTGCTATGAATTGCTTGCTTTTTGGTAAACTAGAGAATTCAAAACATCACACTCAGGAAGGTTTTCTGAAATGTTAGCTTTATTGATTTGTGAAATGACATTCGTAGGAATTTTAAATGTCCTTCTTAGCATAGGTTTGACAGCAGGGCCTGACTGTGAGAACATGATGATGTCACATGATCCATGAACACATGGTTCAGAGATGAAGAGGAAAGGGGGGAAGTAAAAATCCACGGAAGGTTAAATCAAACATCCATACCTCTGTCACCTGTCTGTCCTGTTCCCCAACCCCTCTCCACAATGGGCAGCGTAGAAGCTACAGGATTCTTTGTCACCTCTAGACCACCTGTGTCCTTTCCTATCTCTACTGGGTCCTGAGTCAAAGCCACAGGTGAGAACTCATGGCTGCCCTTTCTCCTCACCACCCCTGAGGTCCATGCAGCTGCGGAGAAGAGCTACTGTGATGCAAAGTCATTCTGAGGACTTAGGATACAACTCAGATGTTCCCAAACCATCGAGGAGATAAATGTGCCCCTTTAACCTTTGAACCTTGTCTCTTAAACAGATTGGTTGCCTTCACACAGGATCACTCTCAACAAGCTCAGCTATTTATCATGGCAGTTATCCATCGCTATGAAGAATTGCATTGAGTTCATGCTCACAGGTCCTTTGGTCTGAATGTGGCTTTGGTCTGTATGGGAAAGAGTGTGCCAAAGGTGGCCGGTAGTCAAAGATGGGTAAGAGCGTTCTTGAGCTCCTATAGACCTAAGACAGGGGCATATATCAATATGCTATGTATGTTCTCCATGACGGGTAATAAGGAGCAATATAGATCCCAACCTAAGCCAGGCATGGTTGCCTGGCCTCTCTTTACCCTAGATGGGACAAAATCTTGTGCCTTGTCCAGCTTCTGACACTGCTCATCTTAAAAAAATAAAAAGGGGGAATTGTGCCCTCCCCCCCACCCCCAAGCCTTGAGCAGGCCTGAAAGACCTTGTTTATCACAATAGACCAAATAATAGGACCCAGGTAGAGTTACCCACCTTGGCTGCACATACAGCCTGCTACAGGAACTTAGAATAATAAACTGCCTGCTGAGCTTGCCTTGAGACAACTCTGGCTGTGACTAAGGATGGGTTCCCCCACCCATCTCCAGCAGTGACCAAGGATGGGTTCCCCCATTCATCTCCTGCTGAAACAAGAAGGGGTTCGGTGGGGCTTTCCCTTTAAATTAAGAGCTAAACATTAAACTTTGAGCCTTGATCAGAGAACTTTGTCTTGGTTCCACGTTTCTCTCACCCTCAATCCCTTTTTTTATTTCCAGCCCCCTTTTTCAGGAGAACCTGGTTGGTCCGTGGCTACAGGCAGCTATAGATAAAAAGCTGTTCAGAATAAATTTGGTATATACCAAATATTGCTTGGAATATCCTTTTGTTTTTTGAGACAGTCTCACTATGTGAGGTTGTTTGAATAAGAATGGCCGGGGCTGGAGAGATGGCTCAGAGTTTAAGAACACTAACTGCTCTTCCAGAGGTCCTGAGTTCAATTCCCACCAACCACACGGAGGTTCACAACCACCTGTATTGGGATCTGATGCCCTCTTCTGATGTGTCTGAAGATAGCTACAGTGTGCTCATATACATTAAGTAAATAAATCTTTTTTTAAAAAATAACTAAGAATGGCCCCATAGGCCCATAAACTTGAATGCTTCCTCACCAGGAAGCTGAACTTTTTGACAGAATTAGAAGGATTAGGAGGTGTGGCCTTGTTGGAGGAGGTGAGACTCTTTGGATGGGAAGTGTGTCACTGGGGGTGAACTTTGTGGTTTAAAAGGTTTATGCCGGACCCAGTCTTTCTCTCTCTGCAGCCTGTGGGTCAGGATGTAGCTCAAAGCAATACGTGCCACCAGGCTCCTTGCCCTGGTCACAGTGTAAGCAGGCTCACAATGAAATGTTTTCCTTTCTAAGTTGTATTTGTAACAGTATCTTTCCACAGCTGTAGAACAATGACTAAGACACTATGTAGCCTTAGCTGGACTGAAACTCAAAATGTAGATCAGGCTAACCTTCAACTCACAGAGTTCCACTTTCCTCTGCTTTCCAAGTGCTGGGATTAAAAGTATTTTAAAGCCACCAGAGCCAGCAGAGGCAGGAGAAAGAGTGCCAGGTCCCTTTCAAGCTACTAGCAAAGAACACACTAACAATTCTATAAGTATCTACTATCAGGGGTTTCTAGCTCTCTTTTTATTTGTTTGTTTGTAATTTTTTATTTATGTTATTTATTTTTTTTACCAGGATGTCACTATGTAACTCTGGCTGGTCTGGAACTCAATATGTAGACCAGGCTGGCCTCAAACTCACAGATACTAATCAATGTCTGTGTACTGAATGCTAGAATTGAAGGCATCTGTTGCCAAATCCAGGCCATCTTGACTATTTTAAGGGATGAAATGAGGTTCACTTTCACAGTTTAAAAAAAAAAAAATGTCCCTTGAAGGGCTAGGGGATGACTCCCATGGTTAAGACACATACTACTCATGCAGGGGACCCAAGTTCAACTCCCAGTTCACATATAGGGCGGCTTACAATTCCTATAACCCCAGCCCCTGGGAATCAAGTGCCACTGGCCTCAGAGGGCATCTGCATGCATGTACACATACCAGCATCCAACACATACTCTAAATAATAATAATCCTTCACATTTTTAAATTTTGTCTTATGTTTATGGGTAAAGATTTTCTTCCTCCATGTGTCTCTATGTACCACATGCATACTTACTGCCTACAGAGGCCAGAAGATGGCACTGATCCCCTGGAACTGGAGGTACATGGTATGAGCTACCTTATGGGTGCTGAGAATCGAACCCAGGTCCTCTGAAGAGCAGCCTATGCTCTTATCTGCTGAGCCATCTCTCCAGCATCAATATAATATATATGACAGGATCTCTCTGTGTAGCCCCGGGTATCCCGGAATACTCTGTGTAGACTAGACTGGCTTTCATCTCACAGAGCTCTCCCTGCCTCTGTGCCCTGAGTGCTGGGATTAAAGGTGTAATTTATGCCCGGCAATAATTTTTTTTTAATTCCCCCTTTAGAGGGGTTGGAGAGATACTCAGAAGCACTGGCTACTCTTTCAGATGACCTGAATTGGACCCACATGGTGGCTCACAGCCATTGATAAACTCCAGCTCAGGAGACCCAGTGCCTTCTTCTGACCTGCTCAAGCACATATGGTACACATATGTACGTGCAGGCAAGACACCCACATGCATGAGATTAAAATACAAAGGCTCCTTGAAGCCTGCCCACTGCGGTTCACCTGCCCAATTTCACCTTCTCCCTTACTAGCTGTGTGACCTCAGGAAAGTTACTCAACTTCTCTCGCCTCGTTTTCCTGTCTTTAAACATGGAGATGGTTTTTGACTCATAGGCTGTCTGTGAGGATGAGAGATAGTGTCCTAGTTAGCGTTTTTATTGCTGTGAAGAGACACCACAGCAACTCTTGTAAAGGAAGACATTTAATTGGGCTTGCTTACAGGTTCAGAGGTTCAGTCCATTATGGTCATGGCAGGAATCGTGGTGGCATGCAGGCAGACATGATGCTAGAAAGGTAGCTGAGAGTTAAGAGAGTAACATTGGCCCTGACTTGAGCACTTGAAGCCTCACAGCCCCCAGTGGCACACTTCCTTCAACAAGGCTCCACCTACTCTAACAAGGCCACGCCTCCTAACCGTGCCACTCCCTATGAGCCTATGGGGAACCATTTTCGCTCAAACCACCACAGATAGCTAAGACTTTTAATAGTCCCCAGAACAGCGTATGACAGAATAAGAATTAAATACATTTACTACGGTAACTGTTATAGTCCATCAATCCTGCGGCGTGCCTTATTTTCTCGTTGTAACGTTCCTTATAGTTGTGGCATGAGACGGCAGCTGGGAGTAGCTATCATTCTTTGCCCGTGCAAGCACACACTTGGCCTGGTAAGTCTCCAGGAGCCTTCTCTCTGCTACGTAGTTTAATTATCACTTGAGATGCCTTCACATTGAGTGAGCAACACATGCTTGTCATCTCAGCACTCAAAGGCTGAGGCAGGAGGATCACAAGTTTGAGGTCAGCCTGAGCTCCATAGTAAGACTCTTTCTCGAATGATAAAATAAGTCTTCAAATGTTATGTGACAGACTGCTTTCTGATTAGATCTGAGCTCATTCCACAGGGTGGGGATTCATGCCCCGTACTGTAAATCTCTACAGAAGCCCATGGCTGCTGAAGTCATAGGCTCTGGTGGGATGAGAGAGACTTACTGCTACAACTGTTTTTGCAAAATGGACATGGAGTATTAAACTACATTCTAAATACTTCTGTTCATAGCTCTAGAACCTTGATCAAAGGCATTTCTTTATGCAGTGGGCAGTGGATAACACAGAGACTCACTATTTATCAAAGTGTGGAAAAAAAGTAACTGTGGCATTCTCAGTTCTAAGTGGATCCTAGGTGGGTCATCTGATCGATGCCTTTCCCTCTAAGGCTCGGGCAACATCCAGAGAGTGGGAAGGGATTCTGTGAAACACCAACTCCTGGGCCGCTGCACCCATGAACTCACAGCAGGGGAGATCACCTGTACAAGATGGGGCCCACTAACATTCCATCAAGAATGAGGGTGGAGCTCCTGAGGCCCCACCCTGAGGAGCATGGATAGTTAATGGTTGCTGGGAGAGAGGAAGTCATGTTCCTCAGGCGTGTAGCTATTGCTTAGCTGCCCGTGTTCAAGTGAATGATCTGATGGCTATGTTCATGAACCTTAAATGTAATGGGTCACAAAACTCACTAAACCAGTGTAAGTGAGCTTGAGAAGGAAGAGTTGGGCAGGTGGGGGAGGGGAGAAATCAGGACAAATGAGTTGTGAAGGAATAAACACATAAATTTACACAGCTCAGCATTAGGCAGAGTTACTAAGCACTCAGGAAAATGCAGAAATAGATGAGTAAGAACCCCAGTCTTACTGATCCAAGGGTGAGCATAATTCCCTGTCTTCTTGCCACACAATAACCGAATGTTCGTGGCTACAGAGGGAAGAGCCCACCAGGAGATGAAGCTGTGTTGCCTTGTGGGGTTTATTACTGAGGAAAGAACAAAGCCATCACTGCTCTTGCAATCAGTCATCACCTGCAAAGGCTTTGCAACATGGTATCTGAGGGCTGGAAAGAGTTCTGAAAGAAACAGCAGCTGTCAGTCTCGAAGAGACCATAGCTCAGGCCAGCAAAAGGACTCAGACAGTAAAGGTGCTTACTGCCCAGCCTGAAGACAGATTTGATTCCCATGACCCACTTGGTTATAGAAGAGAACTGAGTACTACAACTGGCTGTCTTTACAATGTCCATACACATGCCATCATAGATGTGCAACTCCCAACACACTAAATAAACATGGTCTAAATTCTTTTAAAGAAAATGGTATGACTCATCATGGCTCCTGTGGCACAAAATGGTGAAAAAGCTACTGTGAAGGGATAGAAGTGGGGGGCTTAGGCAGGAGGATCGGACATTGAAACCAACCAACCTTGGATACTGTCAAACGCAAGAAGCAAGAGGCGGTGGGAAGAGTACAAAGGAAGAAAAGAGAGCGTCTCCTCCCAGCCATTAGGCTTGAGTGGGAAGAAATCTTGCTACCCATTTGCTATGCACAGTGATTCTGGCTTGAAGACTGGATTTCTGAGAAAAGAGAGATTCTTTCAGTAGCTGAAAATGATGCCAGCAGGTGAGGGAGCATTTTTAGTTCTCTGAATTTAAGAAATTCTAATTGTTGTGCTACATGAAACTCAACATCAGAAATCCTTCCCAAGCACACTTCAGGGCTGTGAGGTACATTCCGGCTCATCTAAGACAGCACGCTGCCCAAAGTCTATTGAGCAATGAATCACAGATGCACAGCTGGCTCCCTAGACCTCCTATGGCTCAGTGGACGGTTGGACAGACAGACCATGGCTTGAATGTCTCCCATTCACAACCCTTTTCCCCTGAGAAAGTTTTCTGCAGCCCCAGAAATGTAGGAGTATGAAATAGGCATGCATCTCAAACACTAACAAGAAGCCATAAAGAAATTTACTTTAAAATAATTTTTTGATAGACATGTGATTTTACCATCTGTTAAAGATGAAAGCAAATTCATATACTGAAATGGGTCTGTCCATTTATTTTATGAACAGACTTAAGTTTTTGGCTAAATATTTGATACTGCAAGATGTACATCTTCAATGTTTTCTATATTTAGATAATATTTAGATTTTATAGTGGTCAATATGAAACACTGGTTCATATAAATACGTAGTTCAAAACAAGCTTTAGAGTCAGTTTGTAAATTGTTGGAAATTCTATCCTCATCACGAGACAAAATCCATTGAGCAATTTTTTTTATGAAAGTCAACAACTTCAACAGCAACTTTTATTGTTTTTAATTAATTGATTATTTGTGCCTGTGTAGTTTCTGGAACAGAGTCTGACATAGCCTGGGCTAGCTTTGAACTCGTTCATTAATTAGTCCAGGGTGGTCTTGAACTCCTGATTCTTTTACTTCGACATTGCAAATGCTGGGATTGCAGATATGAGCCATACTTTCAGGTTGTGAGCAGGGTGCTGGGGATTTGAGTATGTGTAGTAAGGACTTAACCACTGAGCCACCTCCTCAGCCTCCAAATAGCAATTTTTTAAAAAAAAAATCAAACTTTTTTTTTTTTTTTTGGTTTTTGGTTTTTTGAGACAGGGTTTCTCTATGTAGTTCTGGCTGTCCTGGAACTCACTCTGAAAATCAAACATTCTAACATGATATAATCTACAGGTATTCAAACATGATACATGCTGAGAAATGACAGTGGGAAAATATTAAGGTCTATGTTCAGAATTAAACCAACACATTTCTGTAAGTGCAGAAAGCTGACTATGTACAGTAAAAACACTGCAACTCACAACACAATGTCAGATCTCACCAAGGAGCTTCAAGAGGGTTCGCTGGCCTACAAAACGCATAAGCCGTGTCCAGGACCCGTGCTGAGCAGTGAAGTCTCACAATGGAGCATAGCTGACCCCACTAAAAACGCTTGGAATCCATCAGATGTTTGATTTTGATTACATTTTTGGTTGTTGCACATTCAGAAACCTTTTACTGTGGTCAAGTTTGTCATGACCCCCTCATTCAGTTCTGTGACCCACAATTTGGGAAGCTGGAAAGGTAAGGAAAACAAAAGCAAAACAAAGTGGTGCCTTCAGCGAGTGAGAGTGTGCTGAACCCAGAGCCACAGCAGGTGGCTGGGCCTTCAGTAGGAATGCTGCTTCTTCCCTGGCATGAAGGAAGACCGAGTGCACAGCCAGGGCACGGGCCCTGTGGTTATGGCTGACCTCCCCCTCCACCCTGGCTTGGGACCAGACCAGAATATTCTTACTGCTCCTGGAAGTCACAGTCTCTGCAGGCTTCATGTTCTAGTCTGTGAAATGAGACCCACAGCTATCATGGTCTGCCTGATCCCATCTTTGCTTTTCATGTTTTGTTTTGTTTTGTTTTGTTTTGTTTTGTTTTGTTTTGTTTTGTTTTGTTTTGTTTTGTTGTTTTCCAGCACTGGGAATGGAACCCAGGGTTTACTGTGTGCTAGGCAAGTGCTCTTCCTCAAAGCCACACCTCCTGCCTCGTGGAAATGTGGATGTGTGGCAAAACCACACAAACTGGTGTGAGGTTTCCTGAGCTGTACAGGGGCAGTGACACCTATTATGGGTCTACCATGACACCAGGTTGGTTAGAGGCAGTGCTATCTAGGGTCAGAACAAGTGAATGCTGTTCTCATGATCACAGGCAATATATAGACCCAGAAAGGATGTGTGGCTTATCAAAGGTCACACAGGAACTCAATAGTCAATGATAGGTTTGGAACTACTGTCACAGTTCAGTTCCTGGGTATTTTCCAGGCACCTCTGAGATAGGCAGGGACTGGACACTACATACAAGATAGAATGTATCATCAAGACAAAACATGATACATTCCCTCAGTGTCGTAGACAGTACATACAAGATAGTATGTATCACCAAGGTGCAAACATGTACATTCCCTGGGTAGGGTCCTCCACCTTTTTTGTGTGCCAAGTCTAGGTATGCTATAGTTGAAGGAGAAAACAGAGTCATGAGGACCCTTCTCAAGGCAAGGCTCTTCCACCCTCCCTCTGAGTCTTTCTAGAGAACCTAGGTTGCAGGGGGAAGTTGTGGGGGGGGCACACCCTGAGCAGGGAGAGCTACCTGAGCCCAAGTCCTCAGAGGCTCCTCTGCCTCGCCTCTGTTGGGGTCATGTATTGTTTCTTCCTCCTCGTTCTTCCCCCCCAACAGCAGGAGTTGCAAGTCATGTGCATGAGCCTGTGTTGTGTACGTGGGTGTTTGTTGTGCATCTTACTACGTTCTAAAAACAAATATAAGGGAGGAGCATTACTGCCATCACTGTCTGGGAGAGAAGACCAGGCTCAGAGCATGCCTGGGTAGTGCAGGGTGTCAGGACTACTCATTGCTAGGTTCTAATGTCAGCTTAGCCACCAATCTTCTGGGGTGCCTTGGGTCATGGACCCTCCCTTGGCTTCAGTCGCCCCTTAGTGTAAGTGTCTCCACCGCACGCTCCCTGTGTTTCTCCCACATTCCTGTTCCTTGGACTGTGGCTGGCCAGGAGGACTAGAAGCCTGTCAACTGGATGCACTGTAAGCCCTCCTGCCTTTGGATCCCCAAAGAAGGAAGAGGCATAGGTTAGGTCCCTCTTCTGAGCCTCAACAGCCACAGGAGCTGTGACAGCAGGTGGCCTTGCCGAACACTGACCAAGCTGAGTGGCACCAAGACTAGAGAGTCACTAGCAGGTGCCATGGCCTTCTTGAGCCTGGAGGGGTAGCTGCCCCTTCCCACCCCAGAAATGTCTTCCTCCTATGGTGAGGGTGGCTCTGAGCTCAAAGATGGTATCCTAAGTCTGTTGTTGGTGGAGTGGACCTGTTTGCCTCAAAATGTAAATAGCACTGAGCAATGGCTGAAAGCCTGAGTTCTTCCTTGAAGACCAGGAGCCATATTAATGCAAATCTCTATCCTATGAGATAGTTTCATTATCTCATTTACACAGACAGAGCAGAAATGTCACATCCCAAAGACAGGCATGTGTGCTGCAGATCAGAAGCCCTCATGTTCCTCAGTTGACCCTGGGTGACTCTATCACACAGGGCTAGGGTCCCAGGGCCACTGAAGCCATCTTTGGCTACAGGCAATGGGAGTTACTCTCCGGCTGGGGTTCCTGGGTGAAGGTGAAACATAACGACTTATGGGTGATTAACTGCAAGAAAGCAAGCCCAAGACCTTTTGCCTTGGAAATTTGTCTCAGGCCAACCAGTTGTTTTCCATCCTCTTCCAGAAGAAAGACCATCCAGTAAGCGGAAAGGTAGCTCCCCCATTTCCTCACAGTTTGGACTGAGGGATTGCCCCTTCTTTGGCCAGCCTTTTAGTCAAAGAGAAGGTCACTGGACACAGTCCCCTCAGCAGGAACTGGTGCTGGTGGTCACTGTGGGGGCTGGGGAAGCCCTGGGGCAGCTCCCTGGAGTAACTGAGGAAAAAACGAGGAAAACAGAGGACGTCAATCCTTATCTGGAGTTCATTAACGAGGAGAACATTAGTCAGCTGTGAAAGGTAAGATGGGGGTGATAGGCCTTCGGGTCGGCGGGAGCAGGGGTGGGGGCAAGGCCACCATGGGAGAGCGCGGTGTTGGCAGGAACGCCTCCTCCACCCCACGTGCCCAGGTCTACGATAGGAAGGCCCTATAAGTGCCCACAGTCTAGTCTCCCCAGAGGCCCAGAGGAAGAGAGACGAGAAAGAGAGAGGGAGGGAGGAAGAGCCACCCCCGTGGCCCAGACCACTGGCCGGCGCTCAGAAGACTGAGCAGCATGTGGGAACTCCGATCCATAGCCTTCTCCCGAGCGGTGCTGGCTGAGTTCCTGGCCACGCTCCTTTTTGTCTTCTTTGGCCTTGGTTCAGCCCTCCAGTGGGCCAGCTCCCCACCCTCCGTGCTCCAGATCGCCGTGGCTTTTGGTCTGGGCATCGGCACCCTGGTCCAGGCTCTGGGCCATGTCAGCGGGGCCCACATCAACCCTGCTGTGACAGTGGCATGCCTGGTGGGCTGCCATGTCTCCTTCCTTCGAGCTGCCTTCTATGTGGCCGCCCAGCTGCTGGGGGCTGTGGCCGGGGCTGCGATCCTCCATGAGATTACTCCAGTAGAAATCCGCGGAGACCTGGCTGTCAATGCTGTGAGTAGCCTGAGTTTTGTCCCTTCGCGGAGGGGCAGACACTGAAAACCCTTGTGAAGGGTAAGATGGGTGGGACAGGCTCTGGGTGGGGGAACAGAGAGCAGAAGGCCAGGAACACAGCTACCCAAGGAGAGCAACAGAAGAGAGCAGAATCCTGGTGGCTACCTGTAGGGCCTTCCACCCTGTTAGACTCCACAGGAGGACTAGGCTAGACAAGACACAGCAAGCTAGCACAGACAGGCCTTTAGGGCCTCGGGGACTCCAGAGTACAGCCACAAGGATCTAGAGAGGAAGGAATGAAACATCCCAGCAGCATTGAGCATGCAAGGACTGGACAGTGTCCCTCACAAGGCAAACACTGACAGCTCTGTATGGGGGGAGGGGGATGCAGGCTCCAGGCAGGAAGCATCGCTAAAACCCCAAACCCTGATTCAACCACAAAACCCATAATCTCTCCCTCAACCAACTATCTGAAGTGCCATCTGGGCTTTGTCTCACAAACCAAGAAGCAGACTTGGAAAGGGAGGCAGAAGATCAGATGCGCTCATTTGTTAGAACCTAGCAGAAGCTGGCAGGAAGAGACTCCTGGAGTCTGCCTTCATGTTATAATGCTGAACAGCACCTGGGCATTTTGAGAGTTGATGGTGAAGCCGTGGTCCCTCTGCTCTCCAATCTGTGCAGACCTAGGAATCTGGGGATCCCTTCAGCACAACGTGCACTCTGTACCCAAACCAGGAAAGCAAGTGCCTCTTGGGCCGCCTCCTCCTTCATTTCTCCACTGACTCAATCCCTTAGTGTGAAAACACACACACACACACACACACACACACACACACACACGGCTTTCCTCGTAAGGGGAACAGACAGCCTCCCATGAGGGAACACCCTTTTCAAACAACAGAAAACAAGGTGAGGCTGGACACCTAGAGCCAAGAAGGGGAGAAGGGCAAGCTGAGGGATAGTGTATCTATGTCTATTAGAAATTAAATGATCAGCCAGTGGTGGTGGTGCACGCCTTTAATCCCAGCACTTCGGAGGCAGAGGCAGGCAGATTTCTGAGTTTGAGAGTTCGAGGCTAGCCTGGTCTACAGAGTGAGTTCCAGGACAGCCAGGGCTACACAGAGAAACCCTGTCTCGAAAAACCAACCCCCCCCCCCAAAAAAATGAGCTTGCTTTACAACAGGGAGATACACAGCTAGTTAAAGAATCCCCTGAAAACATATCATAGGCTTTCTCTAGCAGCAAGGCATTGGGAACACTAAAGCCCTGGAGAACAGCCACCCCTTGCAGCCTACCCAACCCTCAGCACCGAAGGCTGTTTCTCTGCATTGACCCCCCTTAAATGGTAGAGGGAACCCTGACTGTCTGGAAATAGGCATCATAGGGCCTATTCGCCCTGAGGCTAGTGGGAAACCAGTCAGTGTTCTCTGAGGATGCCACCAAGAGTCAGCTTGGACCCCAGGAAGCTGCCACTGACTGAGATCATCCCTGTGCCAGGCCACATACTATCTTATCTTTGGTAGAGCACTGTAAGTTCAGTTCTGAGTTCCCCCCCTCCTTATGGTTTTAACCCAGCATTCAGTGGACCCAAATCATGGAAGCAATTAACAGTATCGTCCAAGGACAGCCCGGGCTTGTGTGACACCAGACTCACACCTACACCATCAGTCTCGCACAGGAGACTAGTTACCAGCAAGAGTGGGACTAGAGGCTCATCCTTGTCACCCTTGATCTTCTAGGATTGGTTTTATCCTCTGCAGTCGTACAAAATGAGACACTGAAACCAAAGCAGATAGTTTCCCGGGGAGTCAGACGCCACCGAGTTTCCCGGGGAGTCAGACGCCACCAACGTGGAAGTTCCAAGTCCTAGTTCCTATCTCTAAGAGACTGTAGCTTAGTAGAGGCTGAGGCTAGACCCCAGAAAGACCTTGAAGCATCAGGCTAGGAGCTCAGGACATAGAGGAGTGTGGGAGTTGAAAGTTGTCACCAATCTACCCTATGCAGTGCTCAACCCCAGAGGGCAGGGTGTGGGGTGCAGGATGACAAAACCCTGAGAGAAATGCAGTGCTGGGTGCGCCCAGGTTATGAAATGGCCTCTGAGCTCAGCCCCAAGTTCTCTTCTTTCCCGGGGTAGGGGCTACAGGGACGGTGGATACCCTATGTGGGTATGGAAGCTCCGCCTTCAGCATCCTCAGCCTCCACAGGGTGTGCAGGGAGCAGCTGTGGGGACAGAAGCAAGGCCTGAATGCAAGGGGTGGAGGGGAGGCAGCGAGAGGTGAGAGGGACAGACTATAAGTTCCCTGACCGTGGGACCACAGGAAGACTGACCACCCTCCTCAGTATCCTGTTGCATCAGTATGACCTAGAGATCATACTAGCCTAACTAGTACTAGGTCCAAAGCTTCCTGCTACAATAGGGACCTCTTCCCAACATCTGAAACACAGTATCTCTCGAAACACAGTATCTCTTTCCTCTCACAAACCTCAGCCTACTTATCTATCCGGTTCTAGCATTTTTCTCTCAGCCTTGGGCTGTCCCTGGTCCATCCTCTCCCTTGGGACCAGGATTCAGAAGGGGCAGTGATTACAATTAAGGGGGGAGGGGTTTCTGGTTCTCAGCCTCCTTGATTTCTCCATGGAGCCAGAAAGAGGGGACAGTATGACCAGCCCCCCTGGACTCATCCCTCCATCTCTCTCTCCAGCTCCACAACAACGCAACAGCCGGCCAGGCGGTGACTGTGGAGCTCTTCCTGACCATGCAGCTGGTACTGTGCATCTTTGCCTCCACCGATGAGCGCCGCAGTGACAACCTGGGTAGTCCTGCCCTCTCCATTGGTTTCTCTGTTACCCTGGGCCACCTCCTTGGGGTAAGTCACAGCGACAGGTTCCAGCTGCCCAACAAGAACTAAAACATACATGTGCCCCAAAGAAACAGCCACATATCACTGTAGAGATCGATACACACCACTCCCTAGAGAGACTATCCCACAGAACTCCCAAGGAGGAGAAGCTGTGACCCCTAAAAGACAGATATCCTTCCAGTCTCAAGTGAATACAAGCCCAGGAATTAACCACCTGCAGTCCCCATATCCTTTTTTTTTTTTTTTTTTTGAGTCTGGGTCTTACTATGTATGTAGTCTAGGCTGTCCTGAAACTCACTGAGTAGACCAGGGTGTTCTTGAACTCACAGAGATCTTGTCTCCCAAGTGCTGGGATGAAAGGTATGGATAGCTAAGTCCCAACTTTCACGGGTTCACTTTAAGCTGAGGCCAAGCCTCCCCAGCACTGGTGAGGAGGGTGAGCTGCGCTTCCTGTCCTCACCCCCTTCTCTCCCCTCCCTCCCTCCCACTACAGATCTACTTTACCGGCTGCTCCATGAATCCAGCCCGTTCCCTGGCTCCAGCAGTTGTCACTGGCAAGTTTGATGATCACTGGGTAATGGCCAAACCCCTGCCTTCCCCATTCCTAGAAACCATTCCAGAGAGACACTAGGGGCCATATCACACTTGTGGGCTAGGGGCTTTCAATCCCTCTCCATTTGTCCTGAGGTCTTAGGAAACCTTTGTTCCACTCAACAGAGCTGTGACATCTCTCCCCCATTCCCCTTCTCTTGCTATAAATGAAAATAACAGTCGGTGTTTTATTGGCTTTCTTGGGAGAAATTAAGCAAGCTTATTTCCATAACACAGTGCCTGGCATTCAGAACCCAGTAAATGATATTCATACTTAACAGTTAGCAGGGTTTGGTGTGCCGGGCGTTTTTCTCAGAGCTTTGCAAACCTTAGCCCGTTTAATTGCCTCACCTCCTGAAATGAGCAGTCTTGTGGGGAAAGATACAGGCGCAGAGGCAGTGACTGTCTAAGTTCACACAAGTGCTGGAAGCAGGACTCACTGAATTTGCCCACTCACCCCACACACTGACAAGTCGCCCTTGGCGGCTCATGACGACCTTTATTGATAAGTCTTGTCTATATCAGAGGTATAGGAGGGCCAGTTCCTACACTAACCGACCGGGTCAGCAGCGTGTCCAGGAGGTGCTGCCGGCTGGGTGAGCGGGTGCCAGAGCCTTCTCCCTCCTATTCAGGTCTTCTGGATCGGACCCCTGGTGGGCGCCATCATCGGCTCCCTCCTCTACAACTACCTGCTGTTCCCCTCGGCAAAGAGCCTGCAGGAGCGCCTGGCAGTGCTCAAGGGCCTGGAACCCGACACCGACTGGGAGGAACGCGAAGTGCGGCGGCGGCAGTCGGTGGAGCTCCACTCTCCGCAGAGCCTGCCTCGTGGCAGCAAGGCTTGAGCGACCCCGCAGCACACCGCCGCGCACCGCAGCGCAGCGGGCCGACGGCTCGCCCCCTCTCCCCTCCTGGCCCGCTGTCGGTTCCCAGTGCATAATAGCTGCTCCAGCGCTTGCCAGCGCCGTGAGCCTCAAGAAAGGGCTCGCCCGGAAGCCTGGCAGTACCTTGGCCCCGAAGCCTTGGCCCCTGCTACCCTCGAGCTCACCCCTTGTAGGGAACCAGACACTTGGGGACCGAGGCAGTGGGGAGGGAAGGCAGGCGGGCGGGAGACGGAGAGCTCTGGAGAGCCCGCTCTGGTGCCTGGGAAGAAGTGCATAGAGACCACCTTGGGGGTCTGTGGTTAGTGCGTCTGATTTTATTAGGATGTAGAAGTGCTCGTCCATCTCCGCATGTTTCTTTCCTCATGTGCAGAGACTGCATGTTCCTGAGCGTGACCCCGAGTGCCCGTGGTGATACAGGGCGGGGGACTTTCATTCTCGCTTTGGCCTTCTCCTGTACCTGCAATAAATCCAGTTTCTCTGCTACGGATGAGTGCTCCCTTGCAGACAGCCCCAGAAAAGGGGGGTGGGGGTGGGAAGCTGGTTTCCAACCTCTTCTTCGACCCTCTGGGAAGATTCCACAAGATTCCACCAGTCCTCAGCCCAAAGACTTGCTGGGGCTCATTGCTGGAAGGAACGTGTCAACTAGAGAACAAGTCCCCTAGACGTGACCTCTAGAGAAGGGAGGACTGGGTATCCAAGGACTTTCTGCCCCGAGGGAGGAGGGCTCTTCAAGGGAGAGAGGAGAGTCAGGCATACGGGTGTGCATGACTCCCATCCCCAGGGAGCCCACACGCACCTAAAGATTAGCCTTCCACTTGGGCAAAGAAAACAAAAGCCCTCTGTGGGGCCCCAGCTTTTGTCCCGGGAGAGGGGGAGATTTGCAACTAGACACTGCTTGAAAGGAGACACTCTGTTTCGCAAGTGAGTCCTGGAGCCCGGCACACAGCGCATGCGTATGGCTGGCAGGGCAAGGTGCTCAGGCATGCAACCACAGGCACTGGGCAACACCCCTCCATCACTTATTGTCCTTCCTGGCCAGGAATCTCTGTTCCCTCTTTCCTTCCTCCCTGCACTGTGCTCCACCCTCTTCCAGTTCCCACCGCCTGACAGTTACCACGTGTGGACTCTGCAGCCTGCAGAGGAAGGAAGCCACCTGACCAGGCAGAGGCAGGTCGGAATCTAGAACCCAGGCTTCTAAATGCCCAGGTCAGGGCAACGTTTCTCCAATGAGATTAAGCTGGGATTAAGTGAGGCAATGCGTGTAAAGATGCCGTGTTCACTGTGATTCATAACACCCTTATCACACGGTATTAGGATCATTTCATTATTGCTGCCTTCTTGGCTAGGTGAAGGCAGAAGAGGCCAGACCTCTAACCTCCTCTGCTTCTTGTAATCGGTGGCTAAAGCAAAGGAGAGCTCTGGGGTCCCAGGGTCCAGACAGGAGATGGGTTTACTCTTGTCTCATCCTGGTCTCTGAGCTTTTCCTTATCCCCTGCACCCTAGTAACCTTTCCCTTCCTTCTTCACCCACTCTTCCTGTCTCCAACCGCTGCCTAGCTAATCTAAGGGTCACAATCTCGAGCCCCTACTCCATGCCCTCTGTCACCCCCACACTCTCAAAGCTTCTGACTCCAACTGTCTCCATCATGACCCTCATGCTCCAACCCCCCGTTCATGTGAGCATCTGTGTATAGGGGAAATCTCTGTAACTGACCTTTCCGTCTCTTTGACCAAATTTCTCATTGGAGGGAAGAAGAGGTGTGCTGGTTGTACATGCTGTGGAAAGGACCTCCCCGAACTCCAGCAACTGGTGACAGTGTCTTGACCTCATGGATGCCAGAAGAGTGGTATCGGTGACCTCTGGGGCTACCTCTCAGTCACTGCCCTGAAAGTTCAAAGGCACTTCTCCCCCAACACGCCCCTCTTGAAGGTCAAGAATGTATCTGAACCACTTTCTGAGTCACATCCTTCCCAAGACTGGGGCCAGAGGTCATAGCAAGACTCTAAATAATGGAAGGATAGTGGGGTAAGGGCTTCTCTGTGTCCCAGCAACAGTGCTGATGCCTCTGATGTGGTAACTTTTGTCTAATGAAAACCTCCGGTCAGGATAATGGCGCCCCCCCCCCCACCCTCGGCTCCTACCGTGTAAGCCTTTGCTATTTCCAGATAACTCCCTTAGCATCCCAACCTTGTGAGACAGACAGAGAAAATGCTTCTTTTCCCATTTGATTCTGAAACTGAGGTCCTAAAATCTGGCCCAAAGACATACAGCTAATACATGGCAGAGCCAAGACTTGAACCCAGGACATCTTATACAAAATCCTGTGTCTTTTCATGAAGGCAAGCCATAGGCTCTTCCTGCCATCCCCTGGAAGAAACTGGAACACTCAGCAAGGCTGGTCCAGCCCAGTCCAGACCCCAATCAGGTAGTGGACAAAGAGCCTTGAAGAGGGTGGTGACTGGGTCAGCAGGAAATGACAAGGACTCGTGGATGGTTCCTGCCCTTGAAGAACACCCAGCCAAGAAGGTGGAGGTCAGGCACACCCAAACTAGACAGACACAGGACAGCACAAAGGCAGGTGGACAGGCCTCCAGGTCCCCAAGCTGGGGGATACAGGGCTCTGGGCTGACAAGAGGAAGTGGCTAAACCTGTCCCAGTAGCATTCTTTCCCACTTTGTGCCCAAGGACTTCATACCCCCAAAAGTTGTTTCAACATCTGTATCTCTAAGCTGGGATCCTGTACGTATGTCATGCCTCTCAGGCAGAGTGTAAGCTCTCCAGGGGCAAGACATTCTCTTGGTCTTGTCTAACTCAATGTTCTGCATCTAGTAAACACTTAATAAGTGCTCAGTTGTCCATAAGTCAGAGTTCTGTATACAGTAAACACTCACCAATGCTCAGCTGTCAATAAGTGTTTTCTCCCACAACTTAGAAGTACAGTCCAGGTGCCAGAGACAGTCTCAGGTCACCAACATTTCTACCCCAGGCCTCTCCTCCTCCCAGGGAATACAGAGGTCCCTAATGATGAGAAATAGGATGAAGACCTTTCTCAGAAAGATGCTAGCCCCTTTGCCACAAATGGGAAGCCATCCTTCTCAGCCCAAAAGTTCCCAGGGAGGGCTTCCTTTGAGCAGGAAGGCCAGGACCTTAAGTGCACAGTGCAAAGGCAATTATCACCATCACATTTATCCTATGTGCTGTGAACGTTTTCCTGCATATATGTCTGTGCACCATGCATGTGTTTGGTGCTCACAGAAGCCAGACGAGGACATCCCTCAGACGCAGTTATAGATTACTGTGAGCTGCCATGTGGGCACTGGGAATCAAACCCAGGTCTTCTGGAAGAGCAGCCAGTGCTTTTAACCACTGAGTCATCTCTGCAGCTTCCAGTTCTAAAGTATAGTACCCATGACAGCAGAGGAAGGGACGGAATCACAGCCCCATTGTTATCCAAAAAGTGCCTGAGTTCCCTTAATCTTTAGTTCAAATTGGATCCTTGGCTTTAACACAGAAAAGAACTCCAGGAGAAGCTAGTATGAAACAGAGTTGGAGTTCACTAAAAGACAGTTTTAATAAAAGAAACATAAGAACCACCTGAGTAGATGGGTATGGGCTTCTCAATAAAGAATCCCAGTGACAGTCTAAGTATTAGTCATATATAGCATTTTTGGTGACTCTCAGAGGGTTGCTAAGAAACTGTTTTTCTTCAATAAATAAGATTTCGAGGTGGCTCTGGAGGTGGCTCTGGAGAGATAGGATTACAATCTGATAAAATAAAACCAGAAACCACTGGGGTTGTTCGGGGAGGGGGGAGGGGTGTTTAGAATGCATTGTTTTACTGTAAAGGGTGTTTCTGGTGAGATTCCTAGAAAATTACAGGTTTACACGTGGGCAGGAAGAAGCCTTAAGCAAACGGTAGTTGCCTTGGAGTTATTGACTCTGAGCTAGGAGTCCCCCTTCTATAGCAGGTTATAAGGTGGCTTCAGGGGAGCCTTAGATGGGGTTACAATGAGATAAGGGACAGCAACAGACACCACGACTTCACAAGTTGGTTAGGATAGCTTTTCATAGTAAACGGGGTCTTTCCGGAGAGACCTAGAAACCTGAGCCTTTACACCGGGAAAGGAGACAGATCTTAAGTAAATGTTGCCAATTGTGTTGGAATTTACTATTCTCAGCTGCTAAGAGCGTCACCCACACTCTAGGGCCAGGGGTTCCTTTCTCTTCCCATATTCCCGAAATGTTGCCAGTAATTCAATCACACCTTATCTCCAGTAAGAGATCTAATGACCCTGGTGGTCAGAGAGGTGAAAAGTCTCAGACATAGCCTTGGAAACAGAGTCGGCTTGACAGATGGGGCCTCTTTAGTTACACCAAAATGATTCCTTGTGACCAAGTCTGTGTGGCAAGTTATAGCCTCCATCCCAGCCTAAGCCGGAGACTTCTGACTTCTGGTCTCCTCACAAAGTTGCTTGGAATTAAATCACTTTTGAAGTAGGGACAATTGAAACCTATATTTTAATCCATAAAATGGCAAGAACTAGTTCTTTCGTTTGTTTTTGAGACAGGGTCTTACTGTGTAGCCTTTGGCTGACCTAGAACTCACTAAGTAGACCAGTCTGTCCTTGAACTCAGAGATCTGCCTTGTCTCTGCCTCCCAAAGGTTGGAAATAATGGCTCTCACACCTAGCCAAAACTAGCTTTTCTCCCCCCACCCCAAGCACTGGACATTGAACTTTGGGCCCCTCATGTGCTAGGCAAGGACTCTACCACTGAGCTGTATTCCCAGCAAGAACAAGTTCTAGGCCTTTCCAGTCCTTTGTTATCTGGGAAAGGGTAAGCTCGAATTCCCAGACAGCAACTTCCTTTCGTAGCCAGTGTTCTGAGAACACATGAGACCAGCCCACTCTAAGAGGACAGACTGTCAGACCTATAGATTCAGGAAGACTGTGCCTGGGCAGAGAAGATGCAGTCAGAAGGAGGGAGGGTGCCCGGGGAAGGAAATTAAGTGCAGCTACAAGGAAGATGTCTGGTCCGAAGGTCTCTGATCCTAGATGGACTGCCCTGCTCTGCTGGGGGCATAGCGCTGCGACTCCGGAGAAAAGAACAGTTCACCTGACCAGAGCCGTTGGGGAGGAGTCGCTCAGCAGGAAATGCCAGGCAGAATGGGAACAATAGTGGGGTTTCTTTGGACCCTGTTTTCTTTGGCCTCTTAGCTGCCACCTGGCCCAAAGTTCCTCCTCCCGGTTCTTGCCTTTCTGTAGGCTCCACCCTCCACCCCTGCTGGACACGTGTATCTCTTTTCTTCCTCTGCTGCACCCTAGGGCTCAATAACCCTAGGAGGCTTTTAAAACTGACCAAGGCCTGAGGTGACTTTTTTAGGTCTTGTTCTATGGCTGGTATCATGCAAGTGCTCAAGCATAAAAGGTGGGGGGCAGAGGGAGTGCAGCTTCTTTCCTGGGATCCTGAGGGTGGGACCTTGCCCTGCCCCCAAACCCTGGAAAGCCCTCTGATCATTCCAAACCTGCGGAGGGGAGGGTGGAGGGCTACGAGAGGCAAGGTGAAGCCCAAAGAGAAGGAAAAAGATCAAGAGGGAGCTGGAAACAAGAAAAACATATTCCCCAGTCCAGGAGAGGAAGGACTTGATGGAATGGGGGTGGGGGCCAGAAAGACAAACTGTATGAGTGTCCGACGCAGGAGCGTCAGACGGACAGAAACAAAGACCCACAAATTAAAAAAAGCCAAGGGAAGGTGGGCTAGATAGAGCTAGAATCGACAGATTGACTGGGGTGGGGGTGGGGGGTGGGGAGAAACCGCAGAAACCAAGAATCAGAGAGACAGGCAGAAAGAGGAAGACTTAGAAGACAAAAGGTGATAGACTAAGGGAAAGAGGCAATGGCTAAAAGACTGGTGGGGAGAGGGTGCAGAGACGGAGAAACACATGGTGTGGGGGAGAGATAGAGACAGACAGACAGAGACAGAGACAGACTGAAACACACACACACACGCGCGCGCGCGCGGGGTGGGGGCAGAGAGACAGTCAGACAGGGAGACAGAGACAGAGATTCTGAGACTACCACGTTGGGAGAAAGACCAACAGGGATAAGAAGCAGACTCAGAGATCTAAAGTGAGGGAGTTCTGGGTTGAAAACAGAAGGAGCCAAGACCCTTCCCTCTGATCCCAGTCTCAGGGCCACTTCCCTAAGCCCAAGCAACCTAAATTGGTCAACACTCCAGGGTCCCCAAGGGCTGCCACTAAGAACGCCTCCTAGAGCCCGCTGCCTAGAGCCGGCACTGCCACACGCGGCGTCGAGGATCGCCCAGCGCAGAGCAGGCTGGCACTGTGCTCCCGATCCAACGCCCCCGCTCCCGCCGGGCTGGACCGGGGAGAGGCCCACGATCGCCGAACCGCCCCCGCCACGGGCGGATAGGGAGCTAAGAGGCGCTGTCCTCAGAGATTCGCATCACTTTGGCCCCGCCGTGGGTGAGACCGGGGCAGGATGCTCCGGTCGCGAGAGCCGGAGGAGGAGAAAAGGGGAAGGCTGCTGGCCGGCTCGGGACGCCGGTAAAGGCCAGCCGGAGAGAGACTTCCAGAGCTCTGTGCGAGCGGAAAGCCGGGACGGCGACCAGCAGCCGGGGCAGCCGGGCACGCACGTCGGCCAGGAGGGCGCGGGAGCAGCGCTGAGCGCACGATGCGCGCGACCCAGACCGC
>NW_021620574.1:726026-735618 GCF_004785775.1 Grammomys surdaster | reverse complement strand
CGCCGCCCCGACGGCCGCTCCGCGACGCTGCCGCTGCCACCCGGCCCCCAAGGCCACCATGAAGAAGGAGGTGTGCTCCCTTGCCTTCTTCAAGGCCGTGTTCGCAGAGTTCCTGGCCACCCTCATCTTCGTCTTCTTTGGCCTGGGCTCGGCACTCAAGTGGCCCTCGGCGCTGCCCACCATTCTGCAGATCTCCATAGCCTTTGGCCTGGCCATAGGTACCTTGGCCCAAGCTCTGGGACCTGTGAGTGGTGGCCACATCAATCCGGCCATTACGTTGGCCCTCTTAATAGGCAACCAGATCTCGCTGCTCCGAGCTGTCTTCTACGTGGCAGCTCAGCTGGTGGGCGCCATTGCTGGGGCAGGCATCCTGTACTGGTTGGCGCCAGGCAATGCCCGGGGTAACCTGGCCGTCAATGCGGTGAGTGTACACCAGACTGTGGAGGGATGGGCAGGAACCCTGGGGACATTTCAGACCAGACCCTCCATGCTCCTCCATCTTGAGAATGGGTACAACCAGACACCAGTACACAACTTTGCCAGGAAGAACAGGCTGACCAACCTCCTGGGCAGCCTCGGTGCTCCAGGGTCCTGGTTTCTCTTCACATTCTGCCTCGTCTATAAGGGCTCCTCTTATGCTGCTCTTCCTGCCTTAACTCCCCGTGGCCGCAGAAACATCCCTTCCATTTCTCACCTCACTTGTGAGTTCTTTATTGTGATCCCCTTGGTGGTATAGTTTTAACGGACCCACCAGAGAGCAGCGGATAGTGATCAGTCGTGGTCTGGAGCAGCCGTGATCTCCCCGGGCTTCCAGTTTATTACCCATTACATGGAGGTGATCAGAGCACAGCTAGTGTCGTGGAGATTACACTTAGAAGCCGTGATGTGACGCACACCCAATACTGGCTCCCCCTTTTGTAACCCCTGCTCCTGCCCCTTGCTGTCTCCCCATTTTTGCAGCCCTAGATTCAGCCCCCTGTCCCATGTGAACTGGGCTCATTAATCAAACACAGAGGAGGATTTTCTCGGCCATTGTCAAGCTGTGAGTCAGACACACTGGAGAGACGGGTTTGAAGTTGGCACCGGCAACGGGTCAGGCATGGATAGGAGGCCAGGGGCTGTTTGCAGTAGGCAAACTGGGCAGCTGCCCACAGGAGGGAGGGTAAATGCCAGCTCATGGGGGCTGGGGATTGGGCACAGCCGTTGACATGATGGCACCCAGGAAAACTCGCTGACACCCTACCCTCTGGCTACAGGCCTGAGCTTCAAGCTTGCGAACACTTAAGAGCAATTTCTCCAACAAATAGCCTGTCTGGGTCATGCACAGGACTTGGCTTCCAAGAGCTCAGGCCCTAGGTGTCCTTGAAGACCAGAGCCTTGCTCAGCTACTCCTGTCACAGAGCCTGACCCTGATGGCAGCAGGGTCCTAACCCAGCTCTTCCTTGCAGCTCAGCAACAACACAACACCAGGCAAGGCCATGGTGGTGGAGTTAATCTTGACCTTCCAGCTGGCCCTCTGCATCTTCTCCTCCACGGACTCCCGCCGCACCAGCCCAGTGGGCTCCCCAGCCTTATCTATTGGCTTGTCGGTCACACTGGGCCATCTTGTGGGGGTGAGTAGTGTTGACACAAGCTGGGGTGTCATGGAGATGAACAGTGGAACCCCAGAACACCAGCTCCTCCAGATCAATAAGACCCAGCAGAGTTTAAGACCCGGTCTTGTGTGTCTAGGCTGTAGCCTTACTGGACCCTAGGTTTGATGTTGCCCTCCTCCCCCCAAATAAAACCTGTCTGGAGAAACTGAAGAAGTGGAAGGGAGGGTGAGCAGAGACTCAAGCCGAAGCAGAGGCTGAGAGAACAAGAGGGTGTGCTCAGGAAATGTAGTTTGGGGGAGAGGCTGGGGTACATGGATAGGATCATCATCCTAGGAACTGAGAAACCTGGGTTTGAGTTGTGGCTGGTCCCTGCACTGTGACCCTGAGACAGTCAGAATTCTGTGGGAGTGGAAGGGATGGCACCCTCCTCATCGTGACCCCCTATCTACCCAGATCTACTTCACCGGCTGCTCCATGAACCCAGCCCGTTCCTTCGGCCCTGCGGTGGTCATGAATCGGTTCAGCCCCTCTCACTGGGTGAGTGTAGGCCTTCCCCTGGCTCCTGGTTGGACTGTTTGGCAGCATACTGAACTGAAAGTCCAGAAGTGACTGGACTTTCTGGGTGTTGTCGGCCTAGAACTTGGGGGTTGAACAGAGAAGAGAACGCAGAATGGGCTGACGTGCAGCCAGAGAAGGGTGGGGTGAAATCAATACATCTTTAGAAGTGCATGGGGGGGGGGTCTGTGGATCTGTTAAAATCTGAGGATTTTAACTGCCCCTTCCTGTATCTGTCCTCTGATATTGTATTTATCTGTTCCTGTGGAGATATTGAGGCTTGTTCTTCTGGGACTGTACCCCTGGACAGTGTCTCCGTGTGTCAGTGGAGCTTAAAGCTCCAAAGGGTGGTAGAGGCTTGCTGGGCTCTGCCTGCCTCCTCGGAGGGTCTGTGGTCCATGACATTGTCATTAAGGACTGGCTAACAGTTATACTTTCCCTCTTAGAGGCCTGGAAATCTATGAGTCCATTCCCTTTCCTGGTCCATGGGGTGGGGAAGACCGTGGTCCCCGCGCCCTGGGGCTCGCCTTCTGATTTAACCCTGTCCTCACAGGTCTTCTGGGTAGGACCCATCGTGGGGGCCGTCCTGGCTGCAATACTCTACTTCTACTTGCTCTTCCCCTCCTCCCTGAGCCTCCACGACCGTGTGGCTGTCGTCAAAGGCACGTACGAGCCGGAGGACGACTGGGAAGATCACCGAGAGGAGCGGAAGAAGACCATCGAGCTGACGGCACACTGACCGGCAACGGGCAGGGGCCAGTCCCACAGCCCCTGGACCGCTGGAGAAAAGGAAGACAAAGAGTTTGAAGCACCTCTCCCCAACATCCTCTTGGCTGGGGAAGAGGCATTGGATCCCCATGCCACACACAGGGATGGGAGCAGAAGCCCACGATGGGACACTCGGGTGTAAGCCAGGGGCTGGAGTCTGACAGGGACAGGGCCTCTTTGGAATTAGGCAGAATGTCTGCCACAGCTCAGACCTCGGAGATTGTGAATGCAGTGCCAAGCTCACAGGTGGCCCAGGATCACAACAGAAAGGGGCGACAGCCCTGCTTCTCTTTCCCAACCCAGTATCTCAAGTGCCAAAGCCAGCCCCCAGATGGACAGAGGGGACATTCCCCCAGAGCTCTTCAGGAGAGGGATAGATGGTTCGTCCATTGCCATCTTATTTATTTCTGGTCAAGGATGGGGGCGGGGGCGCTGCTGGTATTTGGTGTTGGGCGTTTCCCAATAAACCTCCTATCTCCATATTGTGCCTTCATCTCCCTCCAGAAGCCTCTTGGGACAGTGGCCAGCCACGTCTCCCACTTGTGATCTCACACCTTCAAGCATGCTCACTAGAGACTACAAAGAAAACCAGGAGACAAGTCCCCAGAAAAGAAAGGGAAGCTGAGGCTCGGGGAGACTGAGAGGACCAGAGAGCGGGAGGGAGGGGACATCATATGTGGGGAGACAGAAGGATACAGAAACAGCACAAGAGACCAGGAGAGGGCTAAGAATAGAGTCCACATCCAAGTCACTTGTCCCTCCCAACCATCCCTTCAGCTATGTCAAGTCTGCCACTTGAGGAGGCCCCAAGTGTGCCAGGTAGAGTGGAGAAGTGAACCAGCCACAGCTTCTTGGGATTCCAAAGGGGTGACCAGCCAGGCTCAGTCCTGAGAGTCTCCACCTGGAGCTTCCTTTTCTGGGTCTCCGGATGTTACCAAAAGGCAGTGTGCTGGCAACCCATGCTCAGACGTTCACAAAAGCATCTCCCTACCCAGCTCTTTCCCAGGTCGCCTTTGCCCCTTGGAGGTTGGGAGTGGTCCATCACACCCTCCTCCCCTCCTGTCCGGTCCTTGCCGGCTTGTCCAGTTGCCGCCAACACTCAGGAGGAGAGGGAACCAGATGAGGTAAGACTGAGGTGCCGACTGCCTCACTGTGAGAAACAGGGTAAAGACACAGGACGGCTAAGTCCCCAGAGTCGTGGTTAAGGAGCCCAGAGGGGAACATAGCCGCTGGCATCCACATCTTTTTTTGTTTGTATGTTTTGCAAGACAAGGGTTCTCTGTCTAATCCTGTCCTGGAACTCGCTCTGTTGACCAGGCTGGCCTTAAACTCAGAGATCTGCCTGCTGCTGCCTCTCAAGTACTGGGACTAAAGGCTGAGCCACTGGCCAGCCCTCACATCTAAGTCGTGCTGCAACTGGAGTGATGGACCCGTATGTTGATATATACTTACCTGACACATGGGTTGCCTTGAGGAGAAAATGAGACAGTGACAGTGGGTTAGACACTAGTAAGGACAGCCCCTCTGAGAGCTTGGGTAAGCAATGAGGCCTGCTCTCCAAACACTGCTTGAGTCTACTGCAGGCTGGGAGGCTGGACCACTCAGCCCTCCTTCAAAACATCCCTGGGTCGAAAGGCTGAGGAAACGCTGGACCCAAGCCTACCAGCCCTCACAGGCTTCCTTGGAAAAATCAAGCAAGGAGATGGGGGTAGGGAGGAAACCTGCCCTGCTGGCTGTAAGTGCCAGGTCTAGCCAGCAGGGGGCAGACTCGCCCACCAAATCGATGCTCGACATTTCTCTGGGACTGGGCTCTAGCAAGGATGGGTCTCTTAAGGACTTAGGTTCCCGAGGGCACCAGAGAGTAGCCTCTCACTAGCCCCCTCACCTCACTACCCAGGAGAAGGCTAAGAAGAGAACAAAGTCTCAGTCCAGCTTTCAGACAACTCTGATTTGCATACCCCACTCTAATGGACCCCCAAGGGGTGTGTGACAGCGTGCACAGGGGGCCTACAAGAGACAGAGCCTCAGCAGGGGTGGGGCATCTAGCCAGAGGGAGTTACCTTCAGGTCTGCAGCTTCCTGCAGGTGACATCTTCCTAGCTGTTTGGGTGAGTATCCAACCAGGCTTAGGGCTGGTAGGTTACTGTGGTTGGGCTGTTTGGCCAGCAGGGGGCACTGTGAACCTGTGTATAATGGTTCATGGCCTGACAAAGGCCCATGCCAGCACACACACATACACTAATCCTGCATGCCTCTGGGGCTCCAAGCTGTGGCACTGGCTGTCAGCTGTGCTTAGGAAGGTTATATCTTCCCTGTGTGCCCCCCCTTCTTTCAAGGGCATGATCATTCCAGGTGCGCAGAGCCAGGGTCCCGGTGCCCCCAACCTCCCACTCCCAGCCCCCACGCTTCAGCCACCACTCACTCTCAAACAGCCAGGCAAGGTGTTCTCCAGCACACCTGAGTGAAGCCATACCCAGGCGCACATGCTCAGTCAGCTCTCTGAGACGCTTCTCTGGCTGAAGACGGGAGTGTAGGGAGAACTCAGATTCTCCATTTAAAGGCTGTCCCTCCTCCGCAATCTACGCCTCCCTCCAGAAGCTGCCAGTTTCCATCAGGGCTGGACGGACAAGGCGCTGGGATAGATGGGAGAGGGGGAGAGCTAAACGTGGGTAGCAGTGGGTAGAAGGGAGCTGGGTAGATGGTTGGGCTGGAGAAAGGATTTGGGGGAGGATCTGATCTCTGCTCAGTCCTGGGCAACAGTGAATGAGACCATCTATCAGACCCAGCAGCCTGCCAGTCCAGGGAGGTAGTGAGAAGCTGTCTGAGCCCCTTCCTTCCCTTTGCTCTGTCTTTCAGGCCTCACCTCCCCAGGGCTGAAAAAGCTTCAGTGGAGGGAACATCCAGAAGGAGCAGTAGGCAGCCAGGGGTGGGGCTGGGACAAAAGGCTTCTGAGCTCCAAGCTTGGCACTAGAGTCAGGACCGTCTGGGCCCAGGAAGGTGCTGGTCCAGGCAGGAAAAACAGGAACTGGGTAATGCCTGCCTGCCCGTAGGGGATAAAAGACCTTGTCCCAGGCTAAGCTGGATCCAAGGAGGCTCTGTCCTATGTGATCTTGAAAGAAGCCATCGCTGCCCTTACAGCCTTTCGCCTCCCAAACCAGAGCAGGACTGCAGGTAGCACTTGGCCCTGACCTGCCACAGAGGTCAAGACCCCTCCCCTTCGGGCTAATCTTCACTGCTGTGCCCTGGAGGTGAACCTGGTAGCCTTTCTGACTAGAGGCATTTTCCAGGAGCAGCTGCTTCTCCCAACTCATGGGGACAGAAGAACAATACCTGTTCTACCAGCAAGGCTCTGAGATCACAGAAGCCAAGCAGTGGGTGAGGGGCTCGATACCCAAGGTCACAGTCAACGTGCTCCTGTTTGTCTTGTCTTACCCAAAGCTTTCCTCGCAGGCACCACTGCTGCTGGAACATGTCCCAAGCCAGGCTAGGAGACTGTGGTAAATGCCTTTCCTTCTACTGGGCCCAACCCAGGTGAGGGCTGGAAAACAGACCTTTGAGGTAGGCTGAGGGTACCCCTCAGACACCCTCATCAGTTACTCAAGTCTATTTTCTCTTGAAAATAGACTTGAGCTCACTCTGATGTATGTAGCTCACTCTGATTCTGCTGGGGGTGGAGGGACACAAGGCTTCCAAGGGAAACTGCACTTGAGAACTGTCCTGAAGGAGAGACAGGAGAATGGCCCCTCCTGTGTGGAGAGGACAGCTCATTTAGAGACACTGTGAGTGTTTGACCCTCAGTAGTAAACAGGTCAGGGTGGAGATGCCGGGCAGGAGGAAGTGATCTCTCCTGGCAGGTTGGATATAGACGTTCAAACTTGAACCTGAGGTAATGGGGGAGCCATTGAAGTTTTGGTGGGCAGCGGGGTGATGTGACCAGTGTGGCATTTTGGAAGGATCTCTGACGTAAGAGAAAGGCCACCTCTGTTTAGCACCATGGGCCGCTGGGTAGTGTAGGAGCCACAGTTAAGCTGTCAGATGGGAGAAGGCTTGCTGGTCTCCTAGCTTTCTGCATAGGATGGGAGGACCTCAGGGGGAGCAAAAAGTTTGGGCAGAGTGCGGCAGTTTAAAGGGTGGGGGAGACAGGCAGGAGGATGGCTCGGTGAGAGGCATCTGTACCAAGCCAGACAGAAGACCTGAGTTCAATCCCTAGGTAGAAGGAGAGAACAGACCCCTGAAAGTTGTCCTCTGAAACTAGATGTGTATATATTCATATATATATATATATATATATATATATATATATATATATAGTTTTTATTTTTATTTATTTATTTATTTTGGTTTTTTCGAGACAGGGTTTCTCTGTGTAGTCCTAGCTGTCCTGGAAATCACTCTGTAGACCAGGCTGGCCTCGAACTCAGAAATCCGCCTGCCTCTGCCTCCCAAGTGCTGGGATTAAAGGTGTGCACCACCACTGCCCACCAATAATTTTTAAGAACGGGAGAGAGTGGCCGGGCGGTGGTGGCACATCCATTAATCCCAGCACTTGGCAGGCAGAGGCAGGCGGATCTCTGAGTTCAAGACCAGCCTGGTTTACTGAGTAACAGGACAGCCAGGGCTTCACAGAGAAACCTAGTCTCAAAAAACAAGCAAATAAACAAAAAGGGGAGAGAATCATCTGGGGCCAACAGAACAGTGGAAAGATTACTTTGTCTCCTGATGAGGCCAGGGATGGCTTGGCGGGCCTGGCCCCAGCAGGTTCAGCGGAGGGGGGGTGGGGGTGGGGTGCCAAGGGTGTACTTACTGTCCAGCATAAAAGAGCCTGGAACTGTCTCTAAGCTGATGTGTCCCACCAATCCTGATTATCCAGCATTACATCAGTAAGAAGCTCGGGAGGGAGGCGGGAATGACAGACACAGATGAGACTAGAGAGACCTCCCATGACGGCTGTGCCTGCCCGGCATCCAGTCCCACCAGCTGGGCCTGGCAACACAGACCGGGCAGAGAGGTGTGGACAAGAATGAGAATGGGCAATGGGGAAAAAGAGGGGGGCAGGGGGCACTGGCAAGAGCATGCTGTGCCCAGTAAGAAACCAAAGGTTCCTCTGAGGAGAGGAAGGGAAATCCAGGACAGAGTGGGAGAGGGAGGGGTCTAACTGGGACTGAGATGGGGGACCGGGACGGTAAAGCCTGCGGTCCAGAATTGGATATTTCCCTTGAAGACGTCAGAGTGTTCAGTCCTATGAGAAGGCAGGAGGGCAGCTGTAGAAACAGCAGCCGGGCATGAAACCAGCCACACAGTCATCTGCTGTGCTACTGAGTTTCTCCTGTAGCCAGTCTCCGTGCAGGACACTATATATAGAACAAATGTGATTCCTCCCCCCACCCCCACCAGGGCTGATCACCTTGTTTGGGAGACATAGTAACACCGTGGCAGGGGTGTGTTGACTTGTATTTGTAATAGGTATGGTGACAACACACAGAGATGTCCTTAGGACAGAGCAAGTAGCGCTGGAAGCTGTCCTCAGGGATGTGTTAGGAGGTCCAGGCAGAGTATGGCAGGCTCTCCATGAAGAGGGATGTGTGTTTGAGATGGCAGGACGCTCATCTCAGGATGTCAGGGGACAAAGGAAGAAGATCAAGGGAGGCAGGAAGAGTGGGACACCACAGGACCCTGTCCTACTGCTTCAGACCTCCAAGGAGAGTGGCTCAGCCTAGCAGAGACTGCAGCAGGGCGGCAGCCGGCTGAGTGCTGCATTTTTTAACATCATTCAGATTGCAGTGTAGAGAACCGACTAGGGCAAAGTGAGGGCGAACAGGCTAAGGGCTGCAAGGTGTCAGGAGGAGGGCACAGCCTGGACCACAAGGGATTCAAAACCAGCAGGGTTAGATGCCTTCGTCGGGAAAAGGGGTCAAGGACACTTCGTGTGTGCCACCAACTGCGCTGGAGAGAAGCGTGGGAGACAGGGAGGGTTACATTTTGAGGCAGACTCTGTTTGAGAAACCTGCAGTTAACCAGGTGCAGCCAGGGTTAAGGCAGGATGCAGGTATTGCTGGGAAGCTCCACAGAGGGAATACCTCTGAGAAAACAGCATCTTATACTGCCGGGGGCAAAGGCATGCGTGACACGTTACAATGGACACCGCCATTTAAGTAGATAAAAGATATAAAAGTAGATAATCCATCTGATCTAATAAATCACGGCGGGGGGGGGGGGGCTCTGAAAGCAAGGCCCTGAGGGGAGGCAGGAAGTGGGGGAAAGAACTCGGGATCCCCACTGGAGGACAGTAGAACTGTCACAGCGTGAGCATCCGTGTGATGAACCCCGGTTCCATCCTCCTTTCCACACAGCCAGGACCACATCCTAGATCAAGTTGACTGCTCGTAACTGCCACCTGCAAGCGATGTTTTAGGGCGAGTGGTAGAAAGAACTTAATTTCACACGTAGGCTTATGGGGCACAGAATACACCCCACCTATTTAGACAGAGAGAGTAGACAGTTAGGACACAGGAGCCCCTGAAGCAGGCCTTGGACTTGGGCTTCTCAGTGATCTTACTGTGTCTAAGCTGACATTAGAGATCTGACTTCTACTCCCCAAGTCCCCAGCACCCAGGCTAGACTTCTTTTTTTTTTTTTTTTTTTTTTTAAATTTTCTTTTTTTTTTTTTTTTTTTGA
>NW_021620574.1:721358-725926 GCF_004785775.1 Grammomys surdaster | reverse complement strand
GCCTCCCAAGTGCTGGGATTAAAGGCGTGCGCCACCACCGCCCGGCCAGGCTAGACTTCTTTTGGCACCCAGTTCTAGGATGTTCCAGCTCAGTGCCCAGCTCAGACTTACTGGCCTGGCCCCCTCCTGTCAGGTGAGCTCAAGCTGGAGCAGACACGTGAGCACTCTGGACCTCCCACCCGGAGACACGCACAATACCATCAGCAGGCTCTCCATCAATTTGAGTAGCTTGCTCCTCGAGCTAGCAGTGTGCTGAAGGCACCTTAGCTGGGCTGGTGAGGCTGCCACAGAAAAAGAGGCCAGGGGAGGGGTCAAGAGACCTGAGGGGAACAGAGAGACTCAGGGAGGAGAAGAGGAAGCAGACCCACAGGCAAGCAGGTGACAAGACATGGAGACAGGGCTGTGTAGCAAGGCTTACCTGCTGGTTGGTGGGCTTTGGACCGCCATCAGCAAGGCTCTTTTTGCTGAGTTCCTGGCCACGGGGCTGTACGTTTTCTTTGGTGTGGGTTCCGTCCTGCCCTGGCCTGTGGCACTTCCTTCTGTACTGCAGATCGCCATCACCTTCAACCTGGCCACAGCCACAGCTGTGCAGATCTCCTGGAAGACCAGCGGGGCCCACGCCAACCCTGCCGTGACCCTGGCCTACCTCGTGGGCTCTCATATCTCTCTGCCTCGGGCTATGGCGTACATAGCTGCTCAGCTGGCTGGGGCCACAGTCGGGGCTGCTCTTCTTTATGGGGTCACTCCAGGAGGTGTCCGAGAGACCCTTGGGGTCAATGTGGTAGGTGCAAAGAGGCCCAGGCATGTGGCTGATGATAGGGTACCTGAGGGAGTCAGATGGTCGAGGTGGGAGGCCAGACAGGAAGAAACATTGTAGCTGTAGACTCAGATCTGCTCCGAGCAGGTCCCGGGGTTCCAGAGGAACCGACTTAAGCATTCACCTAAGCCGGACAGAAATGGCAACACAGTGTGATAAACAGATGGGACCAAGAGAGACTATACAAAGGGGATGGAATCAGAAGGACGGGGCAACTAAGAGTTGGCAGAACGGAGCCGAGCTGGGCTTGAGAGAGGGAGAGGGCCTACCTAACTGGCCTTGTACTTTCTCTCTCTATCCTGCTGGCTTCCCAG
This sequence comes from Grammomys surdaster, assembly GCF_004785775.1. Classification (NCBI taxonomy): domain Eukaryota; kingdom Metazoa; phylum Chordata; class Mammalia; order Rodentia; family Muridae; genus Grammomys; species Grammomys surdaster. The sequence goes on along the minus strand of NW_021620574.1, from coordinate 724,795 downwards.
TTTCCTAGGCTGCTTCACACCCCTAATCATCTCTCTCCACCCATCTGCTTCCACCGCTACCCGCAGCCCCTCCATTCTTTCCTCAAGCTTTCTCATTCTTTTACTTCGGTGGCACCCTCCTGAATCACAGACCTCTCTCAGTGGCAGAGTGGGAGATGTGCTAGGCACTTGCACCGGGAGCAGGCATCCAGATGTGATGTGAGCCGGCTACACAGAACTCAGCCCTGAGCAGAGGAGAGTAGGAAAGACTAGGGAGTCTCGCTGTCCTGTGCTCAGAGCCCAAGTCCACTCCGGTGTAATCCTTTCCGCCAAGGTCCACAACAGCACTTCGACTGGCCAGGCGGTGGCCGTGGAGTTGATTCTGACGTTGCAGCTGGTGCTCTGTGTTTTTGCTTCCACGGACAGACGGCAGACCATGGGGTCCCCAGCTACCATGATTGGGATCTCTGTGGCACTGGGCCATCTCATTGGGGTAAGGGTCAAAAGGGGACACCTTGCATGTGAACATACTGGAGCCCTTCCTGGAGAAACATAAGGCCCTAAAGCTCCTCATGCCTTGTGGTTGAAGGAATGCCCTCTAATATGGGGCGTGTGTGTGTGTGTGTGTGTGTGTGTGCGCGTGCGGTGGGGTGGTGGTGTGAGCTAGGTCAGTGAGGAATGTCCTCCTCCAGGCTGCCTCAAACCCCTGGTTCTTTGCCCTATGTTTCTTTACCAGATCTACTTCACTGGCTGTTCCATGAACCCAGCTCGCTCCTTCGGCCCTGCCGTCATTGTTGGGAAGTTTGCAGTCCATTGGGTGAGGTCCTCCACTGGTAGCTTTGGGGGCGCGGGGGAGTTAGGCAGAAGGAATAGAGATAGCAGATTTTGCCATTAGGAAATCCACAGAGTTGAATAAACCAGCTCCCACCCCCAGGCTATTTAAACCACCCAGGAGTGCAGATTTCCCTACATTCAAAAAGCCAAGGTGAGTGTCCTGGCTTGCACTGACTTTCAGCTCCAATATCCTGCAGTATCCAGGGACTCACACAAAATGGGCCAGGGCAGAAACTGCAGCCTTGGCCCAGGCTTCTTGTTCTGGCTGTTTCCTTCTTCACTTTCTCCAGCTGGACCAAATTTCAAACTTGAATAAAGAAAAGACAAACAGAAATAGACCACACAGAAGCACAGACAGAAACAGCAATAGTCAGAGCTAAACCAGGAGAGGTGAGAGGAAGGCGCAGGAGTGGGTGAGGAGACTGGAGCCCAGCTTAAGCTCTGGCTGCACCCTCCAAGGCCCGACTCCAGGGAAGGCAAGGTCCCCTCACCCTTGGGCTCATAGTTCTCAGGTCCCTGCCTTGTAGGCATTTGGTGAGTCTCTAGGGCTGGGGTTGGGGTAGCCAGTCAGAGCTGGGGAAGCAGGCATGTTTCTGAAACTACCTTGTGCTCACTGCCTGCCTACCTCTCTCCTCAGATCTTCTGGGTAGGACCGCTCACAGGGGCTGTCCTGGCTTCACTGATCTACAACTTTATCTTGTTCCCCGACACCAAGACTGTAGCCCAGCGACTGGCCATCCTCGTGGGTACCACAAAGGTGGACAAAGTGGTAAACGTAGAGCCCCAGAAGAAAGAATCACAGACAAACTCAGAGGACACAGAAGTGAGCGTGTGACAGCCTCTGGCCTCTTGGGCTTCCAGGGCAGGCTGCAGGCTACAGGTGGGCAGCGTGCCTTGTAGGGCCCAGCTTGAGGTGTCCCTGGTGTGTGGGAGATCAGGAGATTTAGCCACGTGTCCTAACAGTAGGTACCAATCTTTATCCCTGATCATTTTCCTCTCTTGACATACCTTGTGCAGGCTGACTTTCCATTGCAATGGCCCCCAACGCTGCCACCCCAGCGCTTGGCCTGCGAGATAGCTGAGACTTAGGTACACCACCATGACTAGTTTCTACATTGATAGACAGAATCTGGAGGCAAATCCATCTAGTTAATATTCCAAAGCCTTCCTTGCCTTCCCTTTTTTTTCTTCTTCTTTCATTCAGTGTTTAAATTTTTCCATGTGACGCATATCGTCCGGCCACTTTTACTCAAGCTTTGCCTTTGTTGACTCCCTCCCTGGCTCTTCTCCCAGTACCTCCTGGCCACTTCCTGCTGGTCCTCACCTTACCCTCCCAAGGTCCTCCACTTCTGCTGTAATGTTGCTTTCCTGTTACATGTTTTCTGTTGTCCTCTTTCCTCGGTCCCTCCCCCCAGTCCCATCTCCCTAGTCCCACCAGTCCCCTCACCCCCCCCCCATGCCTTCTTTTCCCTCTCATTGCCTTTTTCTATTTCTTAACGGCAGGAGCAAAGATCACACAGAGAACCCCAGTGAGCATCCTAGGCCTCTGAATCTCTGTCTTGGAGAAGGGGGAATTGGGGCTCAAATGTCCATTCTGCTTGGATTCTGATGAGGGAGCTTCAGAATCCCCAAACTTTCCCTCTGAGAATTGGGGAATACCAGTCTTTGGGACAGCCTGAGCTTCTCAAAAGGTTTCTCTGTTCTAGGTGTGGTTTGGTGTTTCCCTGAGAACAAAGGTTGCTCTTCCAAAAGGCCTCTGTTCTTACTTCCCAGGTGCTTAGGAAGGTCTCTACCTGGGACAAGGTGACACAGAGGAACCTTCTTACAGGAAGCTCCCATGCCACCCCTGTCCTCCTCCCCTCCCCCACACCATGCTTCACTCGGTCTACACCCTAGGCCAGAAGCCTCTGAAATCTGATTTTCAGAATCATGGCCCCAAAGAATCTGTTAAGTCCTGTTAAACAATGAGACCATAGAAGAACCCAGAAGGTGGAGATTACAGGCTTAGTGTCTCTAAAAGACCCTGGGAGTTGAATTGTTTTTGCTACATGTTGAAGGCTGCTGTACATCTCTGCCAACCGAAGGAGGTTGTGGGGTGGTGGGGTATCCTCTCTGGATTTCAGCTTATCCACTGTAAAATGGGCACACTTCTCCCTTGGGGTGCCGTGGCAACCATGAGTTAGAGAATGCTTTGGGGAATTAAATGCTGGTAGAACACTCCAATAAATGATGATGATTGTTGCAGTTACTGTAATTATTGGGTTTGGATACAATTGCTGTTGGTAATGGGTGGGACGAGGGAAGGGGGAGGAGGATGCTTGAGAGGGAAGAGAGAGAGAGAGAGAGAGAGAGAGAGAGAGAGAGAGAGCGAGCGCAGGAAATATACTGTTAGCTTCCACTGGTCAGTTTACCCAGAGCCCTGCCTCCTTCTTCCTGAAGTCTACTGACCTTGGAGCTTTGTGGGGGTGGGGTTAGGGGAGGGACCCTGGAATGAAGAGATAAGCCAATTCAAGTCAGTTCTCATCTCTATGGCACCCATCACCATGGTACCCTGAGATGCAGCAGCCAAATCCATTAAAAAAAAAAAAAAAAGACAAGTGCTAAAGTCCTTTCCTGCATCTTCC
>NW_021620574.1:703553-721348 GCF_004785775.1 Grammomys surdaster | reverse complement strand
AAAAAAAAAAAAAAAGACAAGTGCTAAAGTCCTTTCCTGCATCTTCCAGTGGGCCAGGATGAGGGAGGATTGCTAGAGTCTTTCAAGGGCCAGTTGATGGACCAGACCACAACCTGTGACTACTGCAGTGGCCGGTGGCCATGGCCCAGCGTCTATGTTCTGCATTCTGTGATATCATTGGTACCAAGGATTATCCCTATCTCTCAAGCTGAGTCCCCATCATCCATCTTCACGATCTCAAAAAGTCCCAGGGTGTCTTGCTTCTTGTGCTCTTTTGTAAGCAGGGACAGCGGTGTGTGTGTGTGAGCCTGTGTGTGTGTGTCTGTGTGTGTGTCTGTGTGTCTCTGTGTGTATGTGTTTGTATGTGTGTCTCTGTGTGTGTATGTGTTTGTATGCGTGTATATGTGTGTATGTCTGTCTGTGTGCCTCTGTGTGTCTGTGTGTCTCTGTGTATGTCTGTATGTGTGTCTTCGTGTGTATGTGTGTCTCTGTGTGTATGTATGTGTGTCTCTTTGTGTGTATGTGTGTTTGTGTGTGTCTGTGTGTGTGTTTGTGTGTCTATGTGTATGTGTCTCTCTGTGTCTGTATGTTCATCTGCATACAACTGAGTGAACAGAACACATGATCCATTTGCTAAGGTCACTTGACTCCATCACATAGACCCCTAAGGTGTCCCTAGCTCCCCCGATTAGAAATTTCTAAAATAAAGCTCCATGGGGTCTCAGACAAGCTGCAGCCACAGAAGGAAGAGGCAGGGGCTACAGTGTTGTAGCGGGGAGCTCCTGCGGTAGGCTTTTAAGCCTCTTGACAAATTATCTCTGTGGCCCCAGAGCCAAGCACACCCTGGGTGCTCAATAAAAATCAGATGAATGAGTGACGGAGGCTGGGCGTCTGGGGAGGGAGAAGAGGCAGTAATTGATCAAGAAGAGGAAAATTCAGAACTTGAAGCTCCAAATGAGCCAAAGTGAGGGCAGCTGAGAAGCCTCTGTTTCCATGCAGGGCTGGGAAGAGGGCGGCAGCCAGGGCTTGTCTCTCCACCCACCGCTCTGGAGTGGCGTTGGCGATCCTGGAATTTAGGTGTGAGAGGCATGGAGGTCCTTGCGCTCACACACAGGCACTGGGAACCAGGAGTGTTAAACACACAGGTTTGCTCCTTCAAAGGGAGGGATGCAGCCATGTGATGGTGGCACAGCCTCTAATCCCAGCACTCGGGAGGCAGAGGCAGGTGAATCTCTGACTTAGAAGCCAGCCTGGTCTACAGAAGGAGTTCCAGGATAGCCAGGGCTACACAGAGAAACCCTGAATCAAACAAACAACAAACAACCAAACAAAAAATATGATGCATAACTAAAGTGGAAGTGGTTAATGGCCCGGTCGGTGACCTTTACAGTGGACGAGATCACACTGGCTCACCCCTAGATCCTTATCATAAACTTTTTAGAGTCCATCTTTACGGAACGTGTCACATGTACTCTACAAAGAATTCTGACGTGGTTACATCCTAAGCTTTACTGTGCACACAGGATTGGTTTATTATCATCAGGAAATTTTTCACAAATTGTGCTGTGCTTAGATATGGCTGCTACTCGTGGTCAGACTCCAAAGTCAGACCCAACATCAGCTACTTAGTCACATTTAACCAAACGCCTTCTTGCCTCTCACAGATGGTCACTCTGCTGGACATGGTGGTCACAGAGATCCCCCAAAGGGACCCCAAAGAACAAGGGAGTGGCTTGACGGAGAGCTGGGACCATTTTCACTGATAGCTCTTTAGCACTCTCTATAGGGAAGGACCAGAGGAGGGGTAGGCTTCCAGAGAAATGAGGAACTAGGAATCAGGTTAAAACTGAAGAGGTAGGACAGAACAAGAAAGCGAAGGTTAGCCTCTCCTTCCCTGGAGACTTTCCTAGGATGACAGGCCATCTGTTTGGACAAGGGGAGCGTTGGCCTTCGGCGCTCCCGATCTCAGGGGCTCCAGCTGGAGAAGTAGGCTTCACCACCACAGTCCCTGGGGCTGGTTGGGGACAAAGGGTCTGGGGAGGACAGAGACCCACCAGGCAGGCCCTCAGTGCAGCGCCTCCTGTCTCTCATTTGTCAGGGGAAGTTTTTAATTAATGGTGTGTAATCTGATCTGGTCCTTCTTCCTGCTGAGTACTGCTTTCAATCAGTGGGGCCATCTGCAGAGGCAATTCATAATTCTCTCGAGGGGGAGGGGGACTCAGGATGGGTGCCTTGGTGATTAATACAATTAGCCTTTTATGTTGGTGATTGTCTTAGCGGGAGCAGATGATACGAGCCCAGAGCCCAGGCAGTTACTTCCGATTGGCTGGCGGGAAGCCCCTTGCCACCCCACCCTCACCCTGCCCCCACTGCTGGTCTTTAACTTACAGTCCCGGGTATAAAGAGGACAGGCCTCATGGGAGGACCATACTGTGCAAGGTGGGAGAGGCCAGAGAGGTGCCAGACTCTGGGACACATTAGTCCCCGGGTCTAAGGAAAAATGGGGACCAAATCAGAGATTTACTTTCCAAGAAAATCACTTTGCCTTAAGGAATCCTTCTGCCAAGGCTGAAGAAAAAGATAGGGCTGGCGTGTAGCTCTGCCTGCTGAGTGCTTGCTTAGCCTAGCGTGCCCAAAGCCGTAGGTTTGACCTCCAGCACCACATAAATGTGGCGTGGTGACATGTATCTGTAATTCTAGCACTCAGGAAATGGGGACAGGAGGGTTAGAACATTTGCCTGAGACATAGTCTTACTCTATAGCCTGGTTGGCCTTGAACCTGAAGAGAAATGTCCTCCTGCCTCAGACTCCCAAGGGACTGTAGGCTCTCAGGCTTTCTGGGTCATGGACTCATTTACTCATCCGGAAAACTCAGCAGTGAAGAGACAGCCAGGATAGCTTTGTGACACCTGTTGTTACCACATTTGACACAGAGTGGGATTCCACAGCTCCTGTCACCACTGTGGGGGATGCCATTTCATCCAGGAGAGCACGGCTGCTTCCTGTGTGGTTCCCAGCAAAGCCAGGGCCATTACTAAAGAAGACACCATCGCCTCCTTTACATTCCCTGGGTTTAGCTAAACCATGGAGTGGTGTGTGTGTGTGTGTGTGTGTGTGTGTGTGTATGTGTGTGTATGCATGTGTGTGCATATGTATGTGCATGTGTGTGTTCCTGGAAGTGAACTCCAAAGGAAAGGTGACATGTCACACACAAGAAGAAACATAACTAACAGTGACCTTCTCAGAGCAGAGAAGCAGATCACTGGCGAGATGGTAGCCAGGAAAGCTGCCTTCGAGGAGCATCAGGCTGGGGGCAATAGGAGCTAAGTGAAAAGGAGGGTTCTGAAGATTGGAACTTCATATGAAAGAAAACAGGAATCAAACACGGTGGTGTGTACCTATGGTCCCAGTACTCCAGTGCCTGAGGCAGGAGGGTATTCATGAGCCCTAGGCCAGCCTGAACTCTTATAATCATGTCTCAACCACACACTCGCGTGCACACACACACATGCACACACACACACGCGCGCACACACACACATACATACATACACACATGAAAACACACATACACACGCACACGGGCACACACACTTGCACACACACATACATACACGCACACACACTCACACTTAATAAAAGAGCCATGGAGTGCCTCAGAGCTGGATGAGCTGCTCCTGGGGTGCTTGGTGGCCTGGAGGAACTGGAGATGGGAGGGGAGCTGGCCACACGGTGGATGCCATCAGCACAGTCCCCACATATGCCTGCCATATTGAACCCCAGGCCTGCATGTATACTGGCAAGGCCCAGGACAGACATCCAGACTCCAGGGGAGGGGAGCCTGTGAGAGCCCCATCAAGACCCCAGAGTCTAGCCTTCTGCACCCTACAGAATTCCCTGAGCTGGCTTGCAATCCTAGCTTCTCAGTCTGTGGTAGGCCTGAGCCAGTTTCCAGGATAGCCTAGAGCTGCTTGTAGCTACACCCAACCTCTCTGGGTCCTCATCAACTAGGGTTAAAGTTAGCTTGGGGGTGGCCTCGGAAGAAACCCAAGGCACTCAATCCTGGGCTTCTACACTGTGTCCTTGGGGTTGGGGTTGGTGTGTGTGTGTGTGATACTAATTCTTCTTCCTTCACAGACAGCCCCTTCCCCAGCTAATTCCTACTCCGTAAAATGACCTTGACCTTCTGGGTTCTTAACTTTGTGAGGTGCGAAGTTTGCAGAAGATTTGAAGAGTGATTTAGAGAGCCACTTCCAAGACACCACTTCCAGTCGGAGGTTCTGATAGAACACTCTCCCATCAGCCAAGGACAAGGCTGTTCATGGTAGCATACAACTGGCTCAGATGAGGACTGTCCCTCCTGTTGACAGCTAGAGGAAAACCACACCTAGAGCAGGACAGTATAACATCAGCCATATGCACACACACACACATCTAGAGGGGCACAGTCAGCACACATGAAATCCCAGCCACTCTGGAGTCGGACGCAGGAGAATCCCTTGAGCCTCACATGTCCTGAGTGGAGTCTAATCGCTTCCATTGTCCTACCTTACGGCCTGACTATATTTTCAGTGGGTTTACAAAGAGACCTTCCAGGTTTCAGAAACTTGCCTTGGGCTCCAGCAGTGAAGTCCAGCCTCTTCCTGCTAACTGTTAGTTGTATTTCTTCGCCCAGGAATGCTGCTCCTTGCTTCACTTCCTGTTGATTGCTACAGTCACAGTAACTTCTGGGGACCTTTTCCATTCGGGAATGTAATCTTTTGTTCAAAATATGTAGACGTTTCTTCTTTGTCTTCTCATTGCCCTGGTAGTGGTTTTTTTTGTTTGTTTGTTTAAATTTATTTTTATGTATTTGAGTACACTGGAGCTGTCTTCAGACAGACCAGAAGAGGGCATCAGATCTCATTACAGACTGTTGTGAGCCACCATGTGGTTGCTGGGAGTTGAACTCAGGACCTCTGGAAGAGCAGTCAGTGCTCTTAACCACTGAACCATCTCTCTAGCCCCTGGTAGTGGTTTTTATAAAATAAAATACATTAAACTGCACAGAGTTGGATGGTTAATGAGTAAAGCACCAATGATAACAGACAGACACACACACAGACAGACAGACAGACAGAACCAATATCAGATCCTGGTTTGAAGAATAGCATAGAGCAATATCTTTGCCATTTTTAACAAAGTCATAGAGCAATATCCCTGCCATCTTAAACAAAGTCAAATGATGACATGTTGATCAGGGTGCTTGCTAGTGACCTTGAACCCCTGCTGGGAGACTCCACTGGGTGAGGAGGAAGGATTACCTATAGCACTGCCCCGATCCACTGTCCTCCATGGCTCAGAGCAACACTGGGGAGTGCAGGGGAAGAGAAAAACCAAGCTTGATAGATTTTTTTTTTTTTTAACCTACAACTTAGGGCCAGCTGCAGCGGTGTCAGAGGGAAAGGCAGGGAGGAAGTTAAGAGCTAATCAAGACAAAGCTTCTGCCAGCTGTGGCCACTCTGGGCCGCCATGGCAGGGGGTCAGCATAGCCAAGATCTGCAATCATGTCTCAGGGAGAGAGCCTCACAGGACGGAGTCACATTCAGCAGGGCTGCGGAGGCCAGGCACTGTCAGTGAGGGGGTTACAGGAGTCTGATGATGGTAATTAATAGACTGCAGTTAGTGGGCAGAAAAAAAGAGAGAAATAAAAAATGGTATTTCAGAGCTCTGATTAGGACCGATGAAAAAGTAAAGACTCTAAGGGAGAAGACCAGAGATGGACAGACCAGTCTCCTAACTCTAGACATGAAACAGGGCCCAGGCAGGTCAGAGCCCAGCCCAAGATGGAGATCTGTGACGTCAGAGACGAGAGGCATGTGCTGAATGTTCTCCACCTGGAGACAGCGGCCAGGGCCCTCACCAGCTGACTTCTTTTCTCCCTGGATTCCAGCCTTATGTCACCACTGTGGAGACTGTCAGCTCCCGGCTCTCCATCCCCGACTCCCACCCACTCCACCCCAATTCTGCCCTGGCACTGAACGCCTTTTTGCTAGATTATGTGAGCACCTGTCACAGAAGGTCTTTTAAAACGAAATGGTATTTTTAGTCTACTAATTCCGGGACACGTTCCCCCGACTCTAGTGTCTGTCCCGTGCTAGAGGATTCATTTTCTTCCCATCAGTTTTCCAAGTCACAGCTTTTCCTCTCCCTCTCTTGGTCTCGTCTTGTGGCAGCATGTAGCCCAGGCAGGTCTCAAACTTAAAATAATCCTCCCACCTCGGCCTCTTCTATGGAGCCATCCAGATGTATGCCAGTGGGAGAGTCCTTCCTTGTGTATTCTGGACTTGACAAGCGAACTGGACAAAGATCGTGAGAACACTCCCAACAGCCTGTTCAAATACAATGCCTTGCCACCTATAGACGGTTCTGTGTCCATGCCTGACCTTCATTACTGATCTCAGTTCGACAGTGTTTCTCCCCTTCTTGAGATTCTTTGCTCTGGGGATAATGACTGGGAAACATCTTGATCCTGTATTAAAAGCTCCCTGTCTGCTCCTCTGTGATAGGATATTTTGTAGATTCTTGGTGGCTCTGCTTTCCCTGGAGCAGCTATGCTCAAACAAGGGATGCCCTGGGATTTTGCTTGTTAGTTGGTACCAGGGACTGAACCCCTGGATTGAATCCCCAGTCTCCGCCCTAAGCATGCATTCACTGTGTCTTAGTTACTGCTTATTAGTAACTTAATTATTGCTTATTAGTAACTTAGTTATTGCTGTGAAGAGACCACCAGCCAATACCCAAACAACTCACAGAGGAGAGCATTTAATTTGTGGGTTTACAGTCTCAGGGGGTTGGTGTCTGACTACCACGGTAAGAAGCATGGCAACAGGCAGGCAGCTGCTGTACTACAGTGGAAGCTGTGTGCTGACAAGAGGATTCAAGAGCTAGAGAGCTTGACAGGCTTCTGAAGCCCACTCCCAGTGACACACCCCCTTCAGCAAGGCCACACCTCTAAATCTTCCCAAACAGTTCCACCCAACTGGGGATCAAGCATTCAAACATACAACCAGACGTGGGCCATTCTGTTTTGAACCACCACATGCCAGAACTGTTTTAACATGTCTTTGATCATGGTAAGGTGGCGGGTTAGTTACCAACCGACAGAACAGCTTACACTTCCAACCAAAATAACATGGAATGTAGGAATATATGCCACTATCTTATGAGCCAACCAGAAAAAACAAAGGGTACATCGTAAAACTCCATTGATTATGAGGTGTCCCCAGTCTCCTAGGTATTAGCCAGGCATTTTAAAAGCACATCTTATAATCAATGAAATGAGCGTTTCCCCTTCAAATCTTGGGTCTTTAAATTGGGGCTTAAATCAGGAAAGCCTCATGTTGTCCTCTCAGAGGGATGGCAATCACCTCCCTATTGTCTCACACTGCCCGTCTGTTGCAACGCCGGCTTTTAGGTTATACAGACTATGCCTCGGAACCTTTTTCACAAAGGCAAGACAATACACAAGTCATGCCAGTCTGGGAGCTGTATTCTTTTTCATAGCAGAATATTTCCATCTTATTGTCTGTAAACTTTTCTTCGGTGAGCACAAAGCCAGGACACCCAAAGAGAAAGGGGGAACACCGTAAACAGACAAGAAGAAGGGGGAGCACCCTCCACACTTGGAACTCCAAGCAGACAGCTACACTGTTGCCACTGTGGTGGACAGAGCATGACTCTTGGGGTGGGATAGCCTAGTAGACAACAAAAGAATGGAGTCCTCCACTGCAGGGAAAAGCCCAAGCCTTGCAGAAAATGAGCTGATATGCAGCAGCAGAGAGAACCAGAGACGCTCCACCGTGTCCTCCCCATCCTCCATTCCACTGATGGCCCAGGCAGCAGAGCTGACACCTACTCAGGGTTGGGTTGGATCAAGTTCAACGGGGGCCAACGAGCCTCGCACCCTCCTAACTCCTGTCTAGCCCTGAAGGCAGCTGTGCAGAGGAGAGGGAAGGGAGATCGTGCTCTCTAGGTCCAGGGAGAAGCTTGAGGACAGAGGAGCAAGGTTTGAGGGAGATGGGAAAGCAGTCCCTGCCCCCCCCCCATTTATATGGTGACAGGCATTGGGGAGGGGGTTGGAGAGCCATCTCCTGGTCCTTCGGCACCTCAGCCCAGGATATGCTGCTCTCCTGTGGTTGAAGAGCCATCAGTCGGGTACTCTTTCTCAAGGCACCCAGTGTGTTCTCATGAACATAGTAGCTCCCCGTCTAAAGTGTCAAGAGGGTGTCGGACTCTTCCACACTCAACTCCTATGGTTTGGGTGTGTGCCTGCAACTTGGGCCTTCTTGCACATCCAACCGAGCACGTCGGCTTATGCACTGGAGCCACTCTGTCCCTGTCACACGCCTGTCAAATTTCCATCTGGCCCGTGCTGGAGCACACTGGAGCTCTCTGGAGCCAGCATGCTGCCTGAAGCATAGGAGACGATGTCTGTCCGGCAGGGCCTGTGCCAGCTCCACCATCTCGGCTGCCCCTGCCAAGCTCTGCGTGACCTCCCTCATCTTCTCTCTTCACTCTTTGGCATCATGCTGGGGCCTCCTCCACCCTTGGAGAAGCTTTTCTAGTCTTTACCTTCACGTAACCGTTTGTGCCTGTGCCAGAGAGTTTTCCCAGGAACTGGGGTGTGGGGCAGGTAAGGGGACAACTGCTGCAGGCCAGAGAGCTTGGGCATCTAAGTCTCCTTCATGGCACTGCTCAGCTCTGGCTCTCCCAGGACCACAATTTTGAGACAATAATAGCCTAGCACTCTGACACCATTATCCAGCCACTTCCCACCGCACCAGGTTATCTTTCCCGGAGGCTCCGAGCAGCATCATGAGAAGATGCAGAGATTAGTCATTTCCTTTAACCCAGCTAAGACGGCTCCCTTAAGCCACCGACCGCGGGAGGTTCCCCGTTAAAGCAAAGCAGCTGGAAAGGGCTTAGCCCTTTAATGCCGGCAGCTGTATCTCCAATGTGGCTGCTCTGCTGAGGGGCTGGATGATATCCAGAAGCATCCGGCGTTTAGCCCTAGTCAGTGCACATTAGCCCAGGAGGGGAAAGCAGCCAGCTCCCTGGGAGGAAAGGCAGTGCTTTGTTCAAGCACCCCCACCCCTAAGCTTTGCTTTCCAAAGGAAAAACCTCCTAGCCTCTTTGTATCACTCTACTACTGCATACTGGATGGAGTGTATCATCTCACAGGCAGTGTCCTCTGTGACAGGAACAACTCACCTAAGGACAAGGCCACTTGTTAGTTTTGACAACAGAAAGACTTTGGACCATTAACCACACTGACTCCTTGGGCTAGAGTCATTTCCCCCTCTCTAAGGTCTAAGGAATTCCTCTGATCCCAGGCATGCAGACATGTGGACATAACTTTGTGGAGAGCACCGGGCCCCCGGGTTGATGAGGGGGAACGCTGAAAAGCCCTCAGAAAGCCCTGGCACAGCTCAGGCTGCTGAAGAGATCACTCGAAGACTTCTTACTCAAAGCCAGATGGTAAACATGAGTCGGACTGAGAGCTAATGCCACTCAGAGGGAAAGCCAAAGAGCTAATCCCTTGACACGTTCCTCAAAGCTGGCTGATAGCTTGGCTCAGACTTGTCTGTCTTTGGCTTTGAGTTTCGTGGCACAGACGCCACGCACGGGTGGCCACACAGAGGAACAACCTCCCGTGCTCATACCTGTTCATTCTCCTCCTTCCATACAGAAAACTTCCTAGGACCACCAAGTCCTCTGTTCTGTTGAGGAATACCTCACCCAGCAGGAAGCCTGTCCCTAGTCCCCTGCCAGCAGTGTGGCCGCCCCCATTCTTTCTGCATCACATCTTAGAATGCTGAACTGTATTTGAAGTTATCAGTGGAGTCTTCATTTAGAACGCTGGGCATGAGCCAGGCAGTGGTGGCGCACGCCTTTAATCCCAGCACTTGGGAGGCAGAGGCAGGCGGATTTCTGAGTTCGAGGCCAGCCTGGTCTACAGAGTGAGTTCCAGGACAGCCAAGGCTGCACAGAGAAACCCTGTCTTGAAAAACCAAAAAAAAAAAACAAGGAAGGAAGGAAGGAAGGAAAGAAGGATTCTGCTATTGAGAAGTCTGCAATAGCATCCACCATTGCTGACTAAGAGTTGGAATTCCCAAGTTCTAATCCCAGGTAAACCATAGTTTGTGGATATCTGGGCCAAATCGGCTCACTGAGTTTGCCAACTGGGACACACTCACCCATCCTTCATGGTGAGGTCAAGTATAACACTTGAATGGGTTAAATCACTGTATAAGTATCCCAGAGGCTTGGAGAGGTGGCTCAGCAGTTAAGAGCACTGGCTGCTGGTACAGAGGACAAGAGTTCCATTCCCAGCAACCACCCAGTGACTAACAAGCACCAAGCACCTGCAATTGCAGTTGCAGGGGATCCGACATCCTCTTGGCCTCCGTGGACACTGCAAGCATTTAATACATGCACATCCACAAAGGTAAAACACTCGAGATACATTAAGTAAATAGGGCTGGAGAGATGGCTCAGTGGTTAAGAGCACTGACTGCTCTTCCAGAGGTCCTGAGTTCAATTCCCAGCACCCACATGGTGGCTCACAACCATCTCTAATGGGATCTGATGCCCTCTTCTGGTGTGTCTGAAGAGAGCGACAGTGTACTCATATACATAAAATAAATAAATCTTTAAAAAACAAACAAAAAACATGAAGTAAATAAATCTAAAGAAGCATTTTTTAAGTCCTGGAGATTTTTAATAGAGAATGTGTCCTTAATTTCAGTGATGAGCAGGACTGACAAGTGCTTCATCAGAAGCCTCCATATTTATTTATGTCTGAGCCAGCCACAGAGACGCTGGCCAGTTGTGTGGGGTACAGCAGTATACGATAAAAACAAGATGAGGGCTAGGGATTTGGTTGGACGGGTAGAGTGGCTGCCTAGCACGCATGCACACGAAACCCTGGGTTTGCTCCCTACCGCCATACACTGCTGTGGTGGCACATAGCTGTAACCCCAGGATTCTAGACGGGGAAGCAGAACAATTAGAAGTTCAAGGTCATGCTCAGCTACTTTGTAAGTTTTGAAACTAGCATGGGTTGTATGAGACCCTCACCCACAAGCAGAAATAAACCAAACCCAAACAAACCAACCACCCTCCACACACTTCCAAGTATCAGTCCTCAAAGGTGGCCTTCTTTCCCATCCTACATGATGACTGAGGACAAAACTCTCACCCACTACAAGGTTATTCCTGGTGACATTGGCCTCCTTCCACCCGACTTCATCAAAAGCAAACATCAACAAATATAGTTCTGAGAATTATGGTCTAATGAATTACATAAGCCAGGGCGCTCCTGGCCTGGTGCCTCTGCTCATTTACAAAATACACTAGCTACAGGAAGCATATTTTAAAAAATTACCAAGTTCTTAGGTTAAGTCGTCATTCTCCAAACCTTGTGTACACTAAAACACAATGCCAATGGGCCCGGCTCTACAGGTTTACATGTTCTCTGCGCCCTAATGATGGCTGAATCTGAGTCATCACCCAGACCGTGTTAAGTAAGGTACACTGGCTAAGATCCCACTGTGTGAGTTGAGCTGACTTAAGACACTGAACCACATGGTCATACTCAAAGCTAGACTTCTACATCAGCTCTTTCTCATTCGTGTTAAAAGCCCTAGGAAAAAAATAGAACAGCACATCCCCAGATGTGCATGGTATGTGTAGAATAATGTATGTGGCTATGTGCGAATGCATGGGTACCAGAGCCCAAGATAGGCACACTGTATGTGTAAAATAATGTATGTGGCTATGCGCGAATGCATGGGTTCCACAGCCCACACCGGTCACACTGTATGTGTAGAATGACGCCAGAGCCTGTGTGCACATACACATGAATATAACTGCTGTTTCCATTTGTGGTTTCACTCTGTGCAGTTTCAATTCCCCAGTCAACTGTGACCCAACAATACCAACTGGAAAATCCCACGAGTAAACAACTGCTAAATTTTAAGCCACCCGCAAGCCTGGCTACAAAATTCATCTTCCCGAACAAGGAGAAATGGTTAAATACCCACCGATAAACACAAATCGTTGCTGTTGTATCAACCCAGCTAATGCTTGTCCAGTTAAGTAAATGCCACTGGGGAGTTGTGCGTGAACTGACATTTAAGGTGTACAGATTCTCATTATTAGCCTTGGAATGGTGGTTCCTGTCTACAATCCCAGAACTTGCAATGCTTAGGCAACAGGACAGCCCAGAGGGCAGCCTAGACTATATACCAAGTTCCAGGGATATATTGAAGTACTGCGCCCAAAATAAATAAAAATAAAAATTCTCATTTCGTTTTTGCATCCGAGATAAAGAACATCAAAAGTGAAATAATTCGGACTGGAGAGATGGCTCAGTGGTTAAGAGCACTGACTGCTCTTCCAGAGGTCCTGAGTTCAATTCCCAGCAACCACATGGTGGCTCACAACCATCTGTAATGAGATCTGATGCCCTCTTCTGGTGTGTCTGAAGACAGCTACGGTGTATTCAGAAATAATAAATAAATAAATCTTTAAAAAAAAAAAAAAAGTGAAATAATTCTAGACCAGCCAGGGCCAGAGAGAGACGTGGTCTAAAAAAACAAGAGAGATGAAGAGGCAGCTTGATACGGGTCCAGCCACTTCAAAACAGTGGATCCCTTTCATTAAAAAGGCCCTTGGTAGCTGAGCTGTTATACATGAGGGACTGCTGAAGCGGAAAGCAGGGACATTCCCTTTGCTAACCTCAAAATCATCCCCATAGCTAAGGACTCTTGGCTTAGCTCAAAACCTGAGCAACCGGCTGCCAGCAAGTGACACGCGGGGCTGTTTCCTTTTTCATTAACGGGCCATCAATTCCTGCATAGGGTAGTCTTGCCTTCACTAACGTTACACAACTCATTTACTTCCTCCCCATTAGTGACTTCAAGTGTACCTTGGAGAGACGCTACAGAACGGCAGACGTGGAGCCAGGCCAATGTGAAGCTTGCAAAGACACAAGAAAAGAGGTAACATCTAGGACAGAGTTAGAAAAAAAGCCTAGCAGGCATGTGTGTGTGTGTGGGGGGGGAATGGGGGGGGGGGGAGTCTGGGAGATGGGACCCGTCTTCTGTCAATTTGCTGAGGCAGATGGGCCCTGCTGTGAGAGCTGCCCCCTCCTGGGAAAAAAGCCAGTGGGTTGCCTCCTCTCTCCACTGTCACATATTAAGCCTGCAACTGTTTGCGTTCAATCTTAGATCCATTCTGCTCACCAGCTTCTGAGCTGCCAGTGCAGGTGCCCTCAGTTAATCATCCAGCTCACTCCAGAGTCACTTCCAGCAGTGAGGGATGGGCCAGGCAGGCAGCCAGCCGCAATTTTTTTTCTTTAAATCTGCACCATTCTGATCCCTAAAGACTAGTTTAAAAAGCTGTGTTTTTTATTTTTTGTTTGTTTTTTGTTTTTTGTTTTTTTTCCTAAAATGCTTTCTTCAAACAAGAAGATAAAAAATGTAGGACTTCAGTTTAGAAAAGCAGACTGAATGAAAAGGAGAATAAAGTTCTCCAGGTTTACTTCAGGTTCAGCTGGGAGGTGCAAACAACAGACACAAAACCCTGCATGGGAAGAGTCCTTCAGAAAGGGTGCTAAAGGACAAGAAAACCAACATCACTTTCATTCTGAAAAAGCTATTTATTTTTTCCACATGATATTCCAAATACATGTTACAGATAAGGGTTAGTATGAATCAGAAAACATTCCAGGGAAGAAAGCCATTTTGAACACTGGAAAATGCTAACCACAAAAGCCAATGTTCACATATGTATGTCTATTTCACGGAAAAGTTCACCATCCAAAGTGCAAAGACAGATGCAACTAACTTTCTTCTCGCTATATGAAAATAGACAGTCTTCTCAACTGCTAGCTGACTTTTTAAATAGGCTCCACTGGACAAAAAACAAGGGGGTCAGTCGTCAGAATGAATTCAGCTTTAGATCAATCTGGCTTTGACCTCAATCAACTGCAAAGTCCAGGCAGAGGCCAGCTAGAGACAGCCCGGTGTGGGATCATAGCCTGTGGCACTTTTTACAACTCAGCTTAACCCAAATGGAAGTGAAGCATTCTCAGATCCGTGCCTCAGCCTATCCCACTGCTGAGGGCTCCAAGCCTCCTGTCAGTCCCTGAAGGAAGAGGACTGGGTTCTGAGAAGGGACTATCCTATGGCCTCTGTGCAGCTCTGTATCCTGTCCTGAAGCCTCTTATCCTGAGATAGCTCAGGTGTACCTAGGAGGTACAGTTTCTGTCATTGTCTAAGCGATACCACAGGAAAGTCATTTCATGAGCAGTATTTGGCTTTAAGCCAAAGGGAACCCCCAACCCCCCACAAGAAGAGCCACAACCAATCCCCACTTCCCCTCTGCCCTGGGAAAAAAATCTATTTTAAAGCTCCCAACAACTAGTACAAGGTGCTAAGTCTCCAGTGAGAGGGAGCTACATAACAATCAAATTCTATGCACATTAAACTTTATTAAAGCCTGGAAAACACTAAAAAGCAGTAGTTACACAGGAGAGAGAGAGGCTGGAGAGCCGACGGGCGTGTCTCCCGCAGGGGGCAGACTGAGGCGGCAGGAACAGCTCTACTTGAGGTACGGAGCAGGGAAGAACTTGCCCTGTTGACCTAAGTTGGTGGCAGACTTGCTCTTGTTCCCAAATCTAAAAATAAATTAGAGAGGATGAATCAGAAAAGTGTTCTACAGGCTGGTGAGAAGGAAGAAAGGCCATTACTGTACACACCTGACTACTTGAGATCCATCCCTAGAGCCCATATAAAGGTGGACAGAAAGAACTGCCTGCAAAAAGCTCTTCTCCAAGTGGGTGCCCTGGTGCACATACCTATTATATATGCATATGACTTCTTTAAAAAACATATTCTATAAAAATACAGAGTAAACAATTATAATGTTACCTGATATAAAGAACTAAACATGGGAACTGTCTAGGGAGCTATTCTATAAAGTGTTACTGACCTAGCAGGCCGGGTCACCACAGAGACCTCCTGACCTAGCAGGCCGGGT
Organism: Grammomys surdaster; assembly: GCF_004785775.1. Taxonomy (NCBI): domain Eukaryota; kingdom Metazoa; phylum Chordata; class Mammalia; order Rodentia; family Muridae; genus Grammomys; species Grammomys surdaster. The sequence continues at coordinate 706,261 of NW_021620574.1, read as the reverse complement.
CACAGGGTCACCACAGAGACCTTCATCTGATATAGTTCCCACTTCTACTTCAGTTGCTTTCATTTACTTTTTTAGATAAGGCCCTGGCTGGTCTGGAACTCATAGTGATTCTCCTGTCTTAGTCTCCCAAATGCTAGAACTGTTTGGACTGCAGGCATATACATTAGAGTCAATTCCTAAGAACTAGGTAGGAGAGAGTTGATTTCTCTCCTGACCTTAGCAAGCTGCTGCGACTCATGCATGAGCACACAGGCATGCATGTGCTCGCACACACCCACACACACTCCTGCAGTTTTGCATACCTGGGTGTGCTCTTGGAGAGGTTGTACAATCTCTGTGACAGAGAACTTGATAAAGGAGTCTTGACAAGCTGGAATTCAGGAGTGGTCACGGGCCCCAATAAGCTCACTTCAAATAAAATTGAGACATATCTTTAAGTGAATGGGGGGGGGGAATAGTTTATGCTGACTAGTCTCTGATTTGAACATAGACAGTCTTTCTTAGCTGATTAGCCTCGGAAGGTCAGACACGCAGCCGTTCACAGGTCATTTTCCCCTTGTTTTGTAACTTGCTCCTAAATCTTCTGAACTATCCAAGCAGCTACTCAATACACAGCTGACATTCACTTCCCAATTCAGACAATTCCTATTCTCCATACTTGACACATCTAACATCTGAACACTTGACTTTTACATATACTACAAAAAACAAGACACTTTTCTTCAAAAGACGCTTTTAATTATTATGTCTATGTGGTGGGAATGAAACCATTAGACAGAAGCCTCGTGGGCAAAGGTCCAATCCCTGGGACCCACATTGTGGGAGGAGAAAACCAGTTCCCTCAAGTTGTCCTCTGGCCTCCACAAATGCACATGGCATATTCACCCACACATAAATAAATAAAATGTAGTAACAATTTTCTAAAATGAAACCAATCAATAAAACATGCTAACAAACCTAAACCAGGACTTAACCTGGGAATGGCATCATGCTGGACAGAACTACGTGTAACTGTGAAAAAGTGACGGACTTTTCAAGTTGGTGGGGGCTGATTAGGAGTTGAGAGGGGACCTCACGTAACCCAGAATGGCGCTGGCCTTGTGTGTAGCTAGGATGACCTTCAACCCTTTGCCTCTGGCCTTCACTTCACAGGCGTCAGGGTTACAGGTGCTCAGTACACACCCAGCCCAGAAATTCCAAACAGCTGGAAGCTCAGGGAAATGGGCAGCCCAGCTCCTGCAGAAGAAGCAAACTCGGGCAGAGCTGACCTTTGACATCTGGAGTCCGTGGTGTTGAGTTTCCATTGCCTCGCTGGTTGTCAATGTTCTCTTGGTCCACCATCATGAACTGATTCCAGTACTCCAGGGGCAGAGAGAGCAGGCGCTCCACCACCTAGAGGGCACAGAGTCAACCTTACTGCAGGGATCCATTGTTGGTGTTTCTCAGTCTTACTCTGCAGCCCAGGCTTGCCTAGAAATTGAAATGTAGACCAGGCTGGGATGATCCTCCTGGCAGAGCCGGCCGGCCACTGCACATGCTCACCATACAAGGCTTATTTCTGTTATTATGCTATGTCAGTGCACTGCAGAGCTCAGACCTTCAGTATCTGTGTGTGTACACATGAACCCCTACCTTGAGCTGACGTTTGATGTCCTGGAACATTGTCACTGGATCTGGATTGGGCACAGTATGAGCAACTATTGTAGGGCCAAAGACTTTAGCTAGGTTGGCAATATCCATCTTAGTGTTCGGACTCTGAGCCACTCTAAATAAAAGATTATATTAAGAAACATATTATTCCTCTTAAATATACACACCAAAATATACATTCTATAAGAAAACAATTGACTCTCCACATTCTCTCTTCCTTGGAAGATTCCCTCGCTCACAGAGTAAGTCTCTGCTGTACTAACCTCTGTAGGTGGATCATGAGGAAGGCGAGAGTGTCCCTGTTGGCCTGGGGCAGCTCACTGACAGTCTGGTACATGGCAGCTGTGCTGTTGTCTTCATCTGTTATCTCTGTGACAACGAGAAAGGACTAAAGGTCCAGACTCTTCCCCTGGACAGCGGCTTCAAAGTCATCGACCACAAAGGCCCACCTATACACCGAGCTTCTGAAACTTCTGAGGTTCATGACAGCACCAGACTCTACTTTCATTAACAGGCAGGACACTGGCCAACAGTTCAATGAGAAGTCAGAACTTCCTAAAGCTCACCTCTGCAGTAGAGACAGCAGCTGACAACCCACTGTTGGGAAGATACACAACCGCAGTGATAAACCACCAACAATCATATGACATTTAAGGGCCTACTATGTACCATGTGCTATTTTAAGTGTGAGGATAACACAAACAAAAAAAGGCCTTGTTTCATGGAATAAATAATCTATTGAAAGAGCTGGTAGAGAAAGCAAAAACAAAACACACATCAGGCAGTGTCCATGAAATAAAGAAACTGCGTACACGGAAGCACAGGACCTGCGGCTTCTCACAAGGTAGTCAGAAAGGTGGGTCAGGGTTAGTCTTTAAAACAGTCCCAGGTACCAAAAAAAAAAAAAAAAAAAAAGCCGGGCGGTGGTGGCGCACGCCTTTAATCCCAGCACTTGGGAGGCAGAGGCAGGTGGATCTCTGAGTTCGAGAGTTCGAGGCCAGCCTGGTCTACAGAGTGAGTTCCAGGACAGCCAGGGCTACACAGAGAAACCCTGTCTC